>NW_027456909.1:190000-244708 GCF_040206685.1 Ascaphus truei
TCCACAGTGCTATTCATATGCTTCTTTAAGCAAGTGTGTCTTAAGGTGGGTCTTAAAGGTGGATAGAGAGGGTGCTAGTCGGGTACTGAGGGGAAGGGCATTCCAGAGATGTGGGGCAGTCAGTGAAAAATGTTTAAGGCGGGAGAGGGCTTTAGATACAAAGGGGGTAGAAAGAAGACATCCTTGAGAAGAACGCAAGAGTCTGGATGGTGCATACCGAGAAATTAGGGATGAGATGTAAGGAGGGGCAGAAGAATGTAAAGCTTTAAAAGTGAGGAGAAGAATGGAGTGTGAGATGCGGGATTTGATCGGAAGCCAGGAGAGGGATTTCATGAGGGGAGATGCTGAGACAGATCTAGGAAAGAGTAGAGTGATTCTGGCAGCAGCATTTAGGATAGATTGTAGGGGAGACAGGTGAGAGGCAGGAAGGCCGGACAGCAGGAGGTTACAGTAATCAAGACGGGAGAGAATGAGGGCCTGAGTCAGAGTTTTAGCAGTCGAACAACAGAGGAAAGGGCGTATCTTAGTTATATTGCGGAGGAAAAAGCGACAAGTTTTAGAAATGTTTTGAATGTGAGGGGCGAATGTGAGAGAGGAGTCGAACGTGACCCCTAGGCAGCGTGCTTGGGCTACTGGGTGAATGATTGTAGTTCCAACAGTAATGTGGAAGGAGGTATTAGGGCCAGGTTTGGGAGGAAGTATGAGGAGCTCTGTTTTAGCCATGTTGAGTTTAAGGCGAGGGAGGGCCATCCAGGATGATATAGCAGAGAGACATTCAGAAACTTTGGTTTGTACAGCAGGTGTAAGGTCAGGTGTTGAAAAGTATATTTGTGTGTCGTCGGCATAGAGGTGATAATTAAACCCAAAAGATGTTATTAGGTCACCTAGAGAGAGTGTGTACAGAGAAAAGAGAAGAGGTCCCAGGACAGAGCCCTGGGGTACCCCCACAGAGAGATCAATAGAGGAGGAGGAGGTGTTAGCAGAAGAGACACTAAAAGTACGATGGGAGAGGTAGGATGAGATCCAGGATAGAGCTTTGTTCCGAATACCTAGAGTATGGAGAATGTGGAGGAGAAGAGGGTGGTCCACGGTGTCAAATGCTGCAGAGAGGTCGAGTAATATGAGCAGAGTGTAATGACCTCTGTCTTTGGCAGCATGGAGGTCGTCAGTTATTTTAGTGAGGGTTGTTTCCGTGGAGTGAGCAGTGCGGAAGCCAGATTGTAGAGGGTCTAGGAGAGAATAAGTGTTGAGAAAATGGAGCAAGCGAGAGAATACAAGACATTCAAGTAGTTTAGAGGCAAAAGGCAGGAGGGAGACAGGTCGATAGTTAGAAAGACAGGTAGGGTCAAGCTTGCTGTTTTTGAGTAATGGTATGACTGTTGCATGTTTGAAGGAGGATGGAAAGGTTCCAGAGCAGAGGGAGGAGTTAAAAATGTGTGTAAGCGTAGGGATTATAGTAGGAGCTAGAGGTTTTAGGAGATGGGAGGGAATGGGGTCAAGAGGGTAAGTGGTAGAGGGAGAAGAGGAGATCAACAGCGGCACATCCTCCTCTGAGACAGTGGAAAAAGACTCAAGGAAGGCAGGAGGAGAGTTAGGAAGAGGTGTAGGATGGGGGGAAGAAACAGAGGGGATGTTCTGCCGTATGGATTCCACCTTTTCCTTAAAATAGTCTGCAAAGTCCTGAGCGGAGGTGGAGGAAGGAGAGGCAGCTGAGGGTGGTTTGAGTAGAGTATCAAAGACAGAGAACAGTCGGCGTGGGTTAGACTTGTGCATGTTGATTAGTGCAGAAAAGTAGGCTTGTTTAGCTTGCGAGAGGGCAGAGTTGAAACAGGATAGCATAAATTTGTAGTGAAGGAAGTCTGCGAGAGTGTGAGACTTCCTCCAGAGGCGTTCAGAGGAACGAGTGGAGGAACGCAGCATGCGCGTGTGGGAATTTAGCCAGGGTCTAGGGTTAGAAGGGCGAGGGCGGCAGAGAGAAAGCGGGGCATGTAGATCAAGAGATGAGGACAAGACAGAGTTGTACTTTCTGACCAGGTTGTCAGGGTCTGTAGCAGAGCTGAGAGAGGAGAGGGAGGAGTGTAAAGTGGACTCAAAGTCAGGTAAGTGAATAGAGCGCAGGTTTCTGCAGAACCGGGGGGTAGATGGAGGTGGAGAAGGGGAGAAGCGAGATAAAGAGAATGAGATGAGATGATGGTCAGAGAGAGGAAAAGGGGAAATGGAGAAATCAGAGAGAGAGAAGTTTTTAGTGAAAACCAGGTCTAAGTAGTGGCCATCCTTGTGGGTGCTGGCTGCAGTCCACTGTTGAAGGCCAAAAGAAGAGGTAAGAGAAAGAAAGCGGGAAGCCCAAGAGAGAGAGGGGTCATCAATGTGGCAATTGAAGTCCCCAAGGAGAAGAACAGGGGAGTCTGAGGAGAGAAAGAAAGAGAGCCAGGATTCAAAGTGAGAGAGAAAGGCAGAAAGGGGATGAGTAGAGGTAGGTGGGCGATAGATGACCGCCACATGAACAGGGAGAGGAGAGAAGATCTGGACAGTGTGAGCCTCAAAGGAGGGAAAAGCAAAAGAGGGGGGAATAGGAAGGGTTCGGTAACGGCAGACAGAGGAGAGCAGGAGCCCCACGCCTCCACCCCTGCCATCAGGGCGCGGTGTGTGTGTGTGTATCAGTGTGTCTGTATCTGTGTGTGTGTGTGTATCAGTGTGGCTTTTTTGGCGATAAGCTGGTGATAAGTGGCTTATCGCTGCTTACTGCATGAGGGCCTTAGGGAGGATTTGTTCCTTTAAAGTACACCTAGTTTGGCATAGGATTTGGATGTCAGGGTATCAATGTGCAACCCAATTGTTAAATGGGAGTTGAATGATCAGATATTTCAAACAAGTAACAGGGGCTAGGATGGTTTTAGAGCTGGTTTTTATCTGAAGCTCTGTCATTGGTAGCTTTAGCAATTAAGCTCTGGTCCCAAATACCATTGTTACAGTCTTGTCAGTGTTTAAAATCAGTTTGTTTTGGGAAATCCAGTTTCAAGTCTCAAAAATCAGATTGAAGTATGTGTTCAAGGTCAGAGAGGCGAGGGCTGCGTGCATATAGGATAAGATCTAAGGCCTCTCACAATAACCCGTTAGAAATATTAATTCCTCATCTATCCGACATAAGTATAAAATATAGTCTACCAAGACCCCTAATACAGAGTTACCCACCTTATACGGGAGCAGTTGCCAGACGAGTATAGTAAATGTATCTTATTTTTGAAAAATAGCACTTCTGGCGACATTGTTCATTTTCTCTACAAATGATAAATGAAAAAGTTGGATAAAACGTTATATGTGTGTGTGCGCGCGCAATATATATATAGAGGTATCAGTACCGTGTTAGCCGAGCTTCAATAATCAAAAAATAAATAGATGATACCGTTCTGTGGCTAACGAAATGCTTTTATTTGTGCGAGCTTTCGAGATACACTGATCTCTTCTTCCGGCGATGTTACAATGAATGAAGCAAGCAAAAGGTATACTTAAAAACAGGGTCTCTTGGAATGTTATCTGTGCTGGTCCTTCCCCCGGTGTGGATGTGTTTTATGCCTAGAGACAGCTGTGTGTGCATAGATATAGCACAGTATGTTAAATTACGCTGCGGGGTCATGTGACGTCACCCTCGTCAAATGCCGCTGCAGGTCACATGACGCCGCATCAAGGTAAGGTGGGGGGGCGCGAGCACCGGCAGGGGGGCGAGCTGCAAAAGTTTGTGCTCCCCTGGTATAACCAATAAATAATATAGCTGATATAGCAATTTGGTTGTGGCTAGAGAGAGATTATAATGGCAGTGAGAATTAGTGGTCAGAATTAATAACAGTGCAATTACTAAAAAGTAGCTGTAATAAAATAATAATAAACACTATGCCTAAACACAATAAAAGTCCAGAAACCTAGCTCTAATAGCTATGTTATAACTCAATCATAAAAGGATCCAATTCGGGCGTCCTCTGGAGCCCTGGCAGCTCTCTTCAGGGAAACAACCACCTCCTCGATAGATATCTAAACAAAAAGAAGAGAAAGCGCCCGCTCCATGTGTAAATTCGGTTTAACAATTTCATTTCCTGGACAAGATAAAAATAGCAAACTCACAAACATCCGTTTGGTAAAAGCATTGTGTGAGACAGGCTCGGGCTCCGTGGTAATCCGGTGGTCACTCCGCAGCTCCAGACTTTGGACGATGACCGGGAAACTCGATAGGCTGCGCCCCTCGCAGTGTGGTCCTCCAGCAATCTGTGGTATGTTGTGGTTCCACTGTAAATCCGGTGTCTCGTCTTGGTCGCGTACCAACTTCCCTTCCGGCGTCAGGACGTATAGTGTGGCAATAGCAACGAGAAGAAAGTACTGAGGTGGGGTTGGATCCTCCTCGGTTATTTCTTGTTTTATTAATAAATAATTTACTATATTTTAATCTCTGGTGCGCATTGTGTGCATTTTTCTTCTTGTCTGCACAGTGCTTCAGATGCTGCATCTGAAAAAATGCCGGTGGATCGGGATGGGAGGTAGGGAAGTGACGTCCGCGCCGGAACGTTATTGCCACGCCTCCAAATATTTATTGCCACGCCCCCAATCGCACCCGCTGCATACCCTGCAAAGCCATAAAAAAGCTCAGGCTTCAGCAAGTGTATTGCAGCGTGTGTGCCTTCCCTCCGTCTGAAATACTATAGACACAGCCTTATCGACGCTTACTAAATAGGCCCGTGTCTCTCTCTCTCTGTGTCTCTGTCTCTCTCTGTGTGTCTCTGTCTCTCTCTGTGTGTCTCTGTCTCTCTCTGTGTCTCTGTCTCTCTCTCTCTGTGTCTCTGTCTCTCTCTGTGTGTCTCTGTTTCTCTCTGTGTGTCTCTGTCAAAAGAACATTTCAGTATTGCCAAAGCGTGAGTAAAAGGGGGTGTGGGACAATGATTACACGAATACTAGGGGGTACGGTATAATGGTTATACAGTACATTACTTTTGTCTCTCTCTCTCTCTGTGTCTGTCTCTCTCTCTCTGTGTCTCTCTCCCTATGTCCCTCTCTCTGTCTCTCTCTCATTCTCTGTCTCTCTCTCTCTGTGTCTCTCTCTCATTCTCTGTCTCTCTCTCATTCTCTGTCTCTCATTCTCTGTCTCTCTCTCATTCTCTGTCTCTCTCTCATTCTCTGTCTCTCTCTCTTTCTCTGTCTCTCTCTCTCATCCCTGTATGATAGGTATGTTCCAACTCTATTTTTTGCTCTTCTTTTCCGTTTGAGAGGAGGGAGTCCCTCACCTCTTCAGCCACACACCAGGAACGCTGGATTGCTTTCAGACTCCTCTGTTCGCGGTGAGTGTCCCCTTTCTGTCCCGGGGTCCCAGCCAGGGGGGGTAATAGGAGGTGGTAGCGGGGGTGCGCCTACCTTTGTACCACCTTGTACCTTTGCCCCCCTGGCGCTCCCACCATTGCCCCCCCGGCGCTCCCACCATTGCCCAATCGGCGCTCCCACCTTTGCCCCCCGGCGCTCCCACCTTTGCCCCCCGGCGCTCCCACCTTTGCCCCATCGGCACTCCCACCTTTGCCCCCCGGCGCTCCCACCTTTGCCCCCCCCGGCGCTCACAGCTTTGCCCCCCGGCGCTCCCACCTTTGCCCCTCCGGCGCTCACAGCTTTGTGTGTGTGTGTGTGTGTGTATCAGTGTGTGTGTGTGTGTGTGTGTGTTTCAATGTGTGTGTGTTTCAGTGTGTGTGTGTGTTTCAGTGTGTGTGTGTGTGTGTGTGTGTGTGTGTGTGTGTGTGTGTGTGGGTGTGTGTGTGTGTGTGAATCAGTGTGTGTGTGTGTGTGTGTGTGAATCAGTGGGTGTGTGTGTGTGTGTGTGTATGTGTATCAGTGTGTGTGTGTGTGTGTGTGTGTGTGTGTATGTGTATCAGTGTGTGTGTGTGTGTGTGTGTGTGTGTATCAGTGTGTGTGTGTGTGTATCTGTGTGTGTGTGTGTGTGTGTATTTGTGTGTATGTGTGTGTGTGTGTGTATCTGTGTGTGTGTGTGTGTGTGTATGTGTGTGTGTGTGTGTATCTGTGTGTGTGTGTGTATCTGTGTGTGTGTGTATCTGTGTGTGTGTGTGTGTGTGTATCAGTGTGTGTGTGTATCAGTGTGTGTGTGTATCAGAGTGTGTGTGTATCAGTGTGTGTGTGTTTCAGTGTGTGTGTGTGTTTCAGTGTGTGTGTGTATCAGTGTGTGTGTGTGTATCAGTGGGTCTGTGTGTGTGTGAATCAGTGTGTGTGTGTGTGTGTGTGTGTGTGTGTGTGTGTGTGTGTGTGTGTGTGTGTGTGTGTGTGTATCAGTGTGTGTGTGTGTGTGTGTGTGTGTGTGTGTGTGTGTGTATCAGTGTGTCTGTATCTGTGTGTGTGTGTATTGTATTGTATTGTATGTCTTTATTTATATAGCGCCATTAGTGTACATAGCGCTTCACAGTAGTAATACATGTGGTAATCAAATAAATAACAGATAATATAAATAACAGATCATGGGAATAAGTGCTTTAGACATAAAAGTAACATTTCGGAAGAGGAGTCCCTGCCCCGAGGAGCTTACAGTCTAATTGGTAGGTAGGGAGAACGTACAGAGACAGTAGGAGGGAGTTCTGGTAAGTGCGTCTGCAGGGGGTCAAGCATTATGTATCGTGTTTAGAATATCCACAGTGCTATTCATATGCTTCTTTAAGCAAGTGTGTCTTAAGGTGGGTCTTAAAGGTGGATAGAGAGGGTGCTAGTCGGGTACTGAGGGGAAGGGCATTCCAGAGATGTGGGGCAGTCAGTGAAAAATGTTTAAGGCGGGAGAGGGCTTTAGATACAAAGGGGGTAGAAAGAAGACATCCTTGAGAAGAACGCAAGAGTCTGGATGGTGCATACCGAGAAATTAGGGATGAGATGTAAGGAGGGGCAGAAGAATGTAAAGCTTTAAAAGTGAGGAGAAGAATGGAGTGTGAGATGCGGGATTTGATCGGAAGCCAGGAGAGGGATTTCATGAGGGGAGATGCTGAGACAGATCTAGGAAAGAGTAGAGTGATTCTGGCAGCAGCATTTAGGATAGATTGTAGGGGAGACAGGTGAGAGGCAGGAAGGCCGGACAGCAGGAGGTTACAGTAATCAAGACGGGAGAGAATGAGGGCCTGAGTCAGAGTTTTAGCAGTCGAACAACAGAGGAAAGGGCGTATCTTAGTTATATTGCGGAGGAAAAAGCGACAAGTTTTAGAAATGTTTTGAATGTGAGGGGCGGGTGTGAGAGAGGAGTCGAACGTGACCCAGAGGCAGCGTGCTTGGGCTACTGGGTGAATGATTGTAGTTCCAACAGTAATGTGGAAGGAGGTAGTAGGGCCAGGTTTGGGAGGAAGTATGAGGAGCTCTGTTTTAGCCATGTTGAGTTTAAGGCGTCGGAGGGCCATCCAGGATGATATAGCAGAGAGACATTCAGAAACTTTGGTTTGTACAGCAGGTGTAAGGTCAGGTGTTGAAAAGTATATTTGTGTGTCGTCGGCATAGAGGTGATAATTAAACCCAAAAGATGTTATTAGGTCACCTAGAGAGAGTGTGTACAGAGAAAAGAGAAGAGGTCCCAGGACAGAGCCCTGGGGTACCCCCACAGAGAGATCAATAGAGGAGGAGGAGGTGTTAGCAGAAGAGACACTAAAAGTACGATGGGAGAGGTAGGATGAGATCCAGGATAGAGCTTTGTTCCGAATACCTAGAGTATGGAGAATGTGGAGGAGAAGAGGGTGGTCCACGGTGTCAAATGCTGCAGAGAGGTCGAGTAATATGAGCAGAGTGTAATGAGCTCTGTCTTTGGCAGCATGGAGGTCGTCCGTTATTTTAGTGAGGGTTGTTTCCGTGGAGTGAGCAGTGCGGAAGCCAGATTGTAGAGGGTCTAGGAGAGAATAAGTGTTGAGAAAATGGAGCAAGCGAGAGAATACAAGACGTTCAAGTAGTTTAGAGGCAAAAGGCAGGAGGGAGACAGGTCGATAGTTAGAAAGACAGGTAGGGTCAAGCTTGCTGTTTTTGAGTAATGGTATGACTGTTGCATGTTTGAAGGAGGATGGAAAGGTTCCAGAGCAGAGGGAGGAGTTAAAAATGTGTGTAAGCGTAGGGATTATAGTAGGAGCTAGAGGTTTTAGGAGATGGGAGGGAATGGGGTCAAGAGGGCAAGTGGTAGAGGGAGAAGAGGAGATCAACAGCGGCACATCCTCCTCTGAGACAGTGGAAAAAGACTCAAGGAAGGCAGGAGGAGAGTTAGGAAGAGGTGTAGGATGGGGGGAAGAAACAGAGGGGATGTTCTGCCGTATGGATTCCACCTTTTCCTTAAAATAGTCTGCAAAGTCCTGAGCGGAGGTGGAGGAAGGAGAGGCAGCTGAGGGTGGTTTGAGTAGAGTATCAAAGACAGAGAACAGTCGGCGTGGGTTAGACTTGTGCATGTTGATTAGTGCAGAAAAGTAGGCTTGTTTAGCTTGCGAGAGGGCAGAGTTGAAACAGGATAGCATAAATTTGTAGTGAAGGAAGTCTGCGAGAGTGTGAGACTTCCTCCAGAGGTGTTCAGAGGAACGAGTGGAGGAACGCAGCATGCGCGTGTGGGAATTTAGCCAGGGTCTAGGGTTAGAAGGGCGAGGGCGGCAGAGAGAAAGCGGGGCATGTAGATCAAGAGATGAGGACAAGACAGAGTTGTACTTTCTGACCAGGTTGTCAGGGTCTGTAGCAGAGCTGAGAGAGGAGAGGGAGGAGTGTAAAGTGGACTCAAAGTCAGGTAAGTGAATAGAGCGCAGGTTTCTGCAGAACCGGGGGGTAGATGGAGGTGGAGAAGGGGAGAAGCGAGATAAAGAGAATGAGATGAGATGATGGTCAGAGAGAGGAAAAGGGGAAATGGAGAAATCAGATAGAGAGAGATGTTTTTAGTGAAAACCAGGTCTAAGTAGTGGCCATCCTTGTGGGTGCTGGCTGCAGTCCACTGTTGAAGGCCAAAAGAAGAGGTAAGAGAAAGAAAGCGGGAAGCCCAAGAGACAGAGGGGTCATCAATGTGGCAATTGAAGTCCCCAAGGAGAAGAACAGGGGAGTCTGAGGAGAGAAAGAAAGAGAGCCAGGATTCAAAGTGAGAGAGAAAGGCAGAAAGGGGATGAGTAGAGGTAGGTGGGCGATAGATGACCGCCACATGAACAGGGAGAGGAGAGAAGATCTGGACAGTGTGAGCCTCAAAGGAGGGAAAAGCAAGAGAGGGGGGAATAGGAAGGGTTCGGTAACGGCAGACAGAGGAGAGCAGGAGCCCCACGCCTCCACCCCTGCCATCAGGGCGCGGTGTGTGTGTGTGTATCAGTGTGTCTGTATCTGTGTGTGTGTGTGTATCAGTGTGGCTTTTTTGCCGATAAGCTGGTGATAAGTGGCTTATCGCTGCTTACTGCATGAGGGCCTTAGGGAGGATTTGTTCCTTTAAAGTACACCTAGTTTGGCATAGGATTTGGATGTCAGGGTATCAATGTGCAACCCAATTGTTAAATGGGAGTTGAATGATCAGATATTTCAAACAAGTAACAGGGGCTAGGATGGTTTTAGAGCTGGTTTTTATCTGAAGCTCTGTCATTGGTAGCTTTAGCAATTAAGCTCTGGTCCCAAATACCATTGTTACAGTCTTGTCAGTGTTTAAAATCAGTTTGTTTTGGGAAATCCAGTTTCAAGTCTCAAAAATCAGATTGAAGTACGTGTTCAAGGTCAGAGAGGCGAGGGCTGCGTGCATATAGGATAAGATCTAAGGCCTCTCACAATAACCCGTTAGGAATATTAATTCCTCATCTATCCGACATAAGTATAAAATTTAGTCTACCAAGACCCCTAATACAGAGTTACCCACCTTATACGGGAGCAGTTGCCAGACGAGTATAGTAAATGTATCTTATTTTTGAAAAATAGCACTTCTGGCGACATTGTTCATTTTCTCTACAAATGATAAATGAAAAAGTTGGATAAAACGTTATATGTGTGTGTGCGCGCGCAATATATATATATAGAGGTATCAGTACCGTGTTAGCCGAGCTTCAATAATCAAAAAATAAATAGATGATACCGTTCTGTGGCTAACGAAATGCTTTTATTTGTGCGAGCTTTCGAGATACACTGATCTCTTCTTCCGGCGATGTTACAATGAATGAAGCAAGCAAAAGGTATACTTAAAAACAGTGTCTCATGGAATGTTATCTGTGCTGGTCCTTCCCCCGGTGGGGATGTGTTTTATGCCTAGAGACAGCTGTGTGTGCATAGATATAGCACAGTATGTTAAATTACGCTGCGGGGTCATGTGACGTCACCCTCGTCAAATGCCGCTGCAGGTCACATGACGCCGCATCAAGGTAAGGTGGGGGGGCGCGAGCACCGGCAGGGGGGCGATCTGCAAAAGTTTGTGCTCCCCTGGTATAACCAATAAATAATATAGCTGATATAGCAATTTGGTTGTGGCTAGAGAGAGATTATAATGGCAGTGAGAATTAGTGGTCAGAATTAATAACAGTGCAATTACTAAAAAGTAGCTGTAATAAAATAATAATAAACACTATGCCTAAACACAATAAAAGTCCAGAAACCTAGCTCTAATAGCTATGTTATAACTCAATCATAAAAGGATCCAATTCGGGCGTCCTCTGGAGCCCTGGCAGCTCTCTTCAGGGAAACAACCACCTCCTCGATAGATATCTAAACAAAAAGAAGAGAAAGCGCCCGCTCCAAGTGTAAATTCGGTTTAACAATTTCATTTCCTGGACAAGATAAAAATAGCAAACTCACAAACATCCGTTTGGTAAAAGCATTGTATGAGACAGGCTCGGGCTCCGTGGTAATCCGGTGGTCACTCCGCAGCTCCAGACTTTGGACGATGACCTGGAAACTCGATAGGCTGCGCCCCTCGCAGTGTGGTCTTCCAGCAATCTGTGGTATGTTGTGGTTCCACTGTAAATCCGGTGTCTCGTCTTGGTCGCGTACCAACTTCCCTTCCGGCGTCAGGACGTATAGTGTGGCAATAGCAACGAGAAGAAAGTACTGAGGTGGGGTTGGATCCTCCTCGGTTATTTCTTGTTTTATTAATAAATAATTTACTATATTTTAATCTCTGGTGCGCATTGTGTGCATTTTTCTTCTTGTCTGCACAGTGCTTCAGATGCTGCATCTGAAAAAATGCCGGTGGATCGGGATGTGAGGTAGGGAAGTGACGTCCGCGCCGGAACGTTATTGCCACGCCTCCAAATATTTATTGCCACGCCCCCAATCGCACCCGCTGCATACCCTGCAAAGCCATAAAAAAGCTCAGGCTTCAGCAAGTGTATTGCAGCGTGTGTGCCTTCCCTCCGTCTGAAATACTATAGACGCAGCCTTATCGACGCTTACTAAATAGGCCCGTGTCTCTCTCTCTCTCTCTCTCTCTCTCTGTGTCTCTGTCTCTCTCTGTGTGTCTCTGTCTCTCTCTGTGTGTCTCTGTCTCTCTCTGTGTGTCTCTCTGTTTCTCTGTCTCTCTCTCTGTGTCTCTGTCTCTCTCTGTGTGTCTCTGTTTCTCTCTGTGTGTCTCTGTCAAAAGAACATTTCAGTATTGCCAAAGCGGGAGTAAAAGGGGGTGTGGGACAATGATTACACGAATACTAGGGGGTACGGTATAATGGTTATACAGTACATTACTTTTGTCTCTCTCTCTCTCTGTGTCTGTCTCTCTCTCTCTGTGTCTCTCTCTCTCCCTATGTCCCTCTCTCTGTCTCTCTCTCATTCTCTGTCTCTCTCTCTCTGTGTCTCTCTCTCATTCTCTGTCTCTCTCTCATTCTCTGTCTCTCTCTCATTCTCTGTCTCTCTCTCATTCTCTGTCTCTCTCTCATTCTCTGTCTCTCTCTCTCATCCCTGTATGATAGGTATGTTCCAACTCTATTTTTTGCTCTTCTTTTCCGTTTGAGAGGAGGGAGTCCCTCACCTCTTCAGCCACACACCAGGAACGCTGGATTGCTTTCAGACGCTCGGAGAGGCGGATACAGTCGTGGATTGCAGGCACTGATTTATCTGGTAAGTACCGCAAACATGCTTGAACAAGGGCCGTAGACATTTTATTTGACGTTTTAGATTATCATTGTCTGTGGTTGTTAGTTATTGGTATTAGAGTTTTTTGATGTTGTTACGAATCAAATACATTTTGAAGTAGTAATCCCCTCCGAACTGGGCATTCCTGGCCAATAATGCCCTGGCTGTAAGAGTTGAAGGGCCCAAGCAAAGCCCCCACCTCTATACACACTAACACTGCAGGGGCATCAGAGTGTCTTGTTGTCATGGCAACGGGGGGTGTCACGTGATGTAATTTGTTTAATAAATTATTTTTTAAGGTGTCCCGGTTTTTCATTTTCGAAATCTGGTCACCCTATTGATCAAGCAGAAAAAGTGAAGAAACAATTGTAGTTTTGCTAATGGACGTCATTTTGGCATATCATTAGCTTTGAGGATACCCATTAATATGAAGAAAAATAACATCGATTCCCAATGTAGCCCCCCTTCCCTGGGCCAATCGCAGATCGGGCCCCCCTCCTCTGTACTAGGATCTGGCTACGTGTCTGAGTGTGGTGCATACCTGCTGGCAACAGGGGGGCCTGAGTCTCCCGCGATGGTATGGGGGATGACAGGATCAGGTTTCTGGGGTGAATGCCTCCGTCTCATCAGAGCAGGATGAAATTTCGCTTCAGAAGGACTTGGAGAGACTGGAAACGTGGGCAGGTAAATGGCAAATGAGGTTTAATACAGATAAATGTAAGGTTATGCATTTGGGATGCAAGAATAAAAAGGCAACTTACAAATTAAATGGAGATATATTGGGGGAATCCTTGATGGAGAAGGATTTAGGGGTGCTTGTAGACAGCAGGCTTAGCAATAGTGCCCAATGTCATGCAGTAGCTGCAAAGGCAAACAAGATCTTATCTTGCATCAAACGGGCAATGGATGGAAGGGAAGTAGACATAATTATGCCCCTTTACAAAGCATTAGTAAGACCACACCTTGAATATGGACTACAATTTTGGGCACCAATCCTAAGAAAAGACATTATGGAACTAGAGAGAGTGCAGAGAAGAGCCACCAAATTAATAAAGGGGATGGACATTCTAACTTATGAGGAGAGGCTAGCTATATTGGATTTATTTACATTAGAAAAGAGGCGTCTAAGAGGGGATATGATAACTATATACAAATATATTCAGGGACAATACAAGGAGCTTTCAAAAGAACTATTCATCCCACGGGCAGTACAAAGGACTCGGGGCCATCCCTTAAGGTTGGAGGAAAGGAAATTTCACCAGCAACAAAGGATAGGGTTCTTTACAGTAAGGGCAGTTAAAATGTGGAACTCATTACCCATGGAGACTGTGATGGCAGATACAATAGATTTGTTCAAAAAAAGGTTGGACATCTTTTTAGATGGGACAGGTATACAGGGATATACCAAATAAGTATATATGGGAAGGATGTTGATCCAGGGATTAATCCAATTGCCAATTCTTGGAGTCAGGAAGGAATTAATTTTTCCCCTTAATGGGGTTTTTTGTTTGCCTTCCTCTGGATCAATAAGTAAGTATAGATATAGAATAAAGTATCTGTTGTCTGAATTTAGCATAGGTTGAACTTGATGGACGTACGTCTTTTTTCAACCTCATCTATTATGTAACTATGTAACTACAGCTAAACCCCGTTATAACGCGCCTCGCTATACCGCGATTCGGTTATAACGCGGTTTTCCCGTGGCTCCCGTTTTTAAAAAAAATGCACACACTCACTGCACACACACTGCTCATTGCTCACACTGCACACACTGCACACACACTGCACACACACTGCTCACACTGACACTGCACACACACTGCTCACACTGTCACACACTGCACACTGCACACTGCACACTGCACACACTACTCACACTGACACACACTGCACAGACACTGCTCATTGCTCACACTGCACACACTGACACACTGCTCATTGCTCACACTGACACACACTGCACACTGCTCACACACACACACAGCAAGGTAACCCAACCTCTGTGGTGCCTCTTCAACATTAACCCCCTCACAGCCAGGGGTAAGGGTGTCCGAGCGTCTGGTGTGTCCCCCTCCCCTCTAGGCTGGTGTTACGGCCCGGGGCGGGGGGTGGGACGTCATTATGCTGTGGGGGGGTGGCGGGGCCCTGCGCTGCGGCTGAGTGGCAGGACGACCCTGCGCTACGGCGGGCCCTGTACTGCTGCGCGAGGGCCCTGTGCTGCGGCGGGGGGGGGGGTTAGCGGTCTTCCGGAGACTGTGCTTACCTGTCTCCAAAGCAGCACATCCCGACAGCGATCACTTTAGGCACCCCTCACGTTCGCCGTGCGCATGCGCATGCGCCGTGCGGCTCGTGAGGTGTGGATGTTCCCTACCAGTTCCCTCTGCTCCTCCTGAAGCGGGGACCGGAGGGGCATCCCCCCTCCCATCCCGCGGCCTGTCACGCGGTGACAGGGGGAAGCGGGGACCGGAGGGACATCCCCGCTCCCATCTCCTGTCCCGCGGTGACAGGGGGAAGCGGGGACCAGAGGGTCATCCCCGCTCCCATCTCCTGTCCCGCGGGATGAATATGCGCTGATGCGGCGGCCATTTTTTTTTTTTTTAAATTAGCGCGACCCCGTTACTAACGCGGTGGTCTCGGGGTGGACCCCGAGGACCGCGTTATAACGGGGTTTAGCTGTATGTATGTAATGGTGCAGCGCCTCCATCTCTGAGCCCCAGGAATACGGGTGGAATCCTTCCAGAGAGTCCCCCCCCCCCCTCGGGGATGAGAGATTCCAGTCTCACACTGTATATCTTTAAAAGCAGCCGCAGCTCTTTATTCACAGCAGCAGAATAGCAGCAACAAGACTATCAATCAGGTACAGGGTGTCTTCCTCCACACAGGACTGCTCTCCCTTAGGATGGTCTCTGTGTCCCTGCCACCACCCCAGGTCAAGGGCACCCAGGGTGGGGCTAGCTCTTCCCTCGCCCCCTAAACAGGGTGAGAGGAATTGGTCCACCTCCCTAACTAAGGTTGCATCAGCTCTACTCAGAGGCTGATGGCTCCCCTTCTCCAACGGCCAATTGATATAGGCTCTCTCTGTCACCCTGGGACAGCCAGGTGACAGACTCAGCAGACTCTAACTCTGGACTGAACTCTTAACTCTGACACACACTTCTACTAAATAGGAAGTGCACTGCTCTTTATGATATTGGCAGGCACTGCCCCTGTGTCTCTGCCTACCACACAGGGTCAGGTACCAATTTCAGGAATGTACCGTTATTAGCGTAAACACAACAGAGTTCCATGGATCTAGCATTAAGACTGTAAGCTCTCCAGGCCAGGGATTTCCTTTCCTATTGTCTGATTTTGTTTGTTGCACTTATTGTACTACAATTCTCTGTACTGTATTGCCTCTCTTATAAAGCGCTATATAAATAAATATTTACATACATAATATATCTTAATGCATCTTAAGACACCTTAGAGTTCCCTCTATAAGACACTTTATGGTCCACTCAAGTGAATAGTCTGTAAGTAGGGTGACCATTCGTCCCGGTTTTGCCGGGACAGTCCCGTTTTTTTCTGCCCTGTCCCGATTTTAGCTCCGTCCCGGTTATGTCCCGATTTTTGTCCCTGGTCCCGGTATTGCGGGGCAGCGGCGGTGAGGAGAATGCGGCGGCCGGTAAGTATTTTCTATGTGTGTGTGTGAATGCTGCCGGGGAGACTGAATGAAGGAGAATGCCGGGGGCGGGACTTAGAATGCCGGCCGGCCCGCAGGGGATTGGTTGCAGGCAGGTCAGAGGAAGCCGGGGGCGGGACTTCCGCTTTGTGCAGAGCACAAGTGTCTTCCCGCTCCCGGCTCCTCTGTTCGCGGTCAGTGTCCCCTTTCTGTCCCGGGTCCCAGCCAGGGGGGGTAATAGGAGGTGGTAGCGGGGGTGCGCCTACCTTTGTACCACCTTGTACCTTTGCCCCCCCGGCGCTCCCACCATTGCCCCATCGGCGCTCCCATCATTGCCCCATCGGCGCTCCCACCTTTGCCCCCCGGCGCTCCCACCTGTGCCCCCCGGCGCTCCCACCTTTGCCCCATCGGCACTCCCAACTTTGCCCCCCGGCGCTCCCACCTTTGTCCCCCCCCGGCGCTCACAGCCTTGCCCCCCGGCGCTCCCACCTTTGCACCCCCGGCGCTCACAGCTTTGTCCCCCTGGCGCTCGCAGCTTTGCGCCCCGGCGCTCCCACATTTGCCCCCCTGGCGCTCACAGCTTTGTGCCCCGTCGCTCACAGCTTTGCTCCCCGGCGCTCACTTCCCCCCCGTCCCCTTGGTGTGAGAGATGGGCTCGGGGGCGGGCAGTGGTTGCTGCGCGGTCGCAGGCGGTGCAGGGGGAGGCGGGGTGTATCTCTGTGTGTATCATTGTGTGTGTGTGTGTGTGTATCAGTGTGTGTGTATCAGTGTGTGTGTGTGTATCAGTGTGTGTGTGTGTATCAGTGTGTGTGTGTGTGTGTGTGTGTGTGTGTGTATCAGTGTGTGTGTGTGTGTGTTTCAGTGTGTGTGTGTGTGTGTATCAGTGTGTGTGTGTGTTTCAGTGTGTGTGTGTTTCAGTGTGTGTGTGTGTGTGTGTGAATCAGTGGGTGGGTGTGTGTGGGTGTGGGTGTATTAGTGTGTGTGTGTGTGTGTATCAGTGGGTGTGTGGGTGTGTATCAGTGTGTGTGTGTGTGTGTGTGTGTGTGTATCTGTGTGTGTGTGTGTGTGTGTGTGTGTATGTGTATCTGTGTGTGTGTGTATGTGTATGTGTATCAGTGTGTGTGTGTGTGTGTGTGTGTGTGTGTATGTGTGTGTGTGTGTGTGTGTGTGTATCTCTGTGTGTTTGTGTGTGTGTGTGTGTATCTGTGTGTGTGTGTATCTGTGTGTATCTGTGTGTATCTGTGTGTATCTGTGTGTGTGTGTGTGTGTGTGTGTGTGTGTGTCAGTGTGTGTGTATCAGTGTGTGTATCAGTGTGTGTGTATGTGTGTATCAGTGTGTGTGTGTGTGTGTGTGTGTGTTTCAGTGTGTGTGTGTGTTTCAGTGTGTGTGTGTGTGTGTGTGTGTGTGTGTGTGTGTGTGTGTGTGTGTGTGTGTGTGTGTGTGTGTGTGTGTGTGTGTGTGTGTGTGTGTGTGTGTGAATCAGTGTGTGTGTGTGTGTGTGAATCAGTGTGTGTGTGTGTGTGTGTATTAGTGGGTGGGTGTGTGTGTGTGTATCAGTGTGTCTGTATCTGTGTGTATGTGTGTGTGTATCAGTGTGGCTTTTTTGGCGATATGCTGGTGATAAGTGGCTTATCGCTGCTTACTGCATGAGGGCCTTAGGGAGGATTTGTTCCTTTAAAGTACACCTAGTTTGGCATAGGATTTGGATGTCAGGGTATCAATGTGCAACCCAAATGTTAAATGGGAGTTGAATGCCCAGATATTTCAAACAAGTAACAGGGGCTAGGATGGTTTTAGAGCTGGTTTTTATCTGAAGCTCTGTCATTGGTAGCTTTAGCAATTTAGCTCTGGTCCCAAATACCATCGTTACAGTCTTGTCAGTGTTTAAAATCAGTTTGTTTTGGGAAATCCAGTTTCAAGTCTCAAAAATCAGATTGAAGTACGTGTTCAAGGTCAGAGAGGCGAGGGCTGCGTGCATATAGGATAAGATCTAAGGCCTCTCACAATAACCCGTTAGGAATATTAATTCCTCATCTATCCGACATAAGTATAAAATATAGTCTACCAAGACCCCTAATACAGAGTTACCCACCTTATACGGGAGCAGCTGCCAGACGAGTATAGTAAATGTATCTTATTTCTTTTGCCACTGGAGGGCAGCGTGGAGTTACACGGAGTGGCGCCCGTAAGGACGACGTGCCAGTTAGGCGGAAGGAGAAGCGCACACACTTTTATGTGAAACGGATATATTTGGGGAGGGATTTAGGAGTCTGAGTGAGAAAATTTATATTTTGTCACAATGGAAAAATGGAAAAATTAACCATTTAAATATGCACAGATTTTATCCCACTTTTGGAAATTAGGGATGTTGCCTAAAAGTTTGAGAATGCATAAAGTGCCACCCATGGGCTTTAATGAAGCAGCATTTGTGGGCTAAGGGGAACAGCATTCTGTATAAAGGTATTTTGGACT
Organism: Ascaphus truei; assembly: GCF_040206685.1. Classification (NCBI taxonomy): domain Eukaryota; kingdom Metazoa; phylum Chordata; class Amphibia; order Anura; family Ascaphidae; genus Ascaphus; species Ascaphus truei. The sequence goes on from NW_027456909.1 coordinate 208,186, forward strand.
CAATATAAATAATTGAAGCCAAAAACTAATATTAAGTAAATTGAGAATGGAAAAAACTTCAACACAAACGTACAGAATGTGATATTCTGAGAGATCTTACAGATGTTATCAAATCCCACAATGAATATATAGAAAATGTCTGTATAGAACGAGTCAAACAAGAATACGCCAATAAAACGTTTAAAGCTGCAGTTCAGTCTTTTTTTTTCATTTTATTTATTTTTTTACTTTAATAGTTTCATGTGGGCAATCTCTAATTACCTAAAGAACTGTATAGCTGCAGGTCAATTCGTTCTCCATGTATTGATAGGCGAAATTTGGTGACATAATTAGTGAAGGGATCTGTTTCTCTTCTGCTTCTGTCACTCAGTGGAAGCTCATGAATATTCATGAGCACTCCTGCACTGATATGTGCTAGAGGGAGGGCAGGGCTGACAAAGGGGTGTGCCAGGGCTTGTGACAGGACATGAAGGGGCAGTGCCTTAGCAAATGGCTGTTAAACTAGAATACAAGAAAATTGGTCTTTCAAAGTTGTTTTTTTTTAAAACAGAAAATGCTAAAAGTATTTTTTCTTAATACAGAACTGATTTATTAAAAAAAACCACACATGCAGGATATTGCCTGAACTGCAGCTTTAATTGGGAGATACAGGGGCCACAATTCAGGTCATTTAGCTGAAAGAAGGGAAGCCAGTCAGCCGGTAGAGCAGGTCAGTCGGTCAGCCAGTAGAGCAGGTCAGCCGGTCAGCCGGTCAGCCAGTAGAGCAGGTCAGCTGGTAAGCCAGTAGAGCAGGTCAGCCGGTAGAGCAGGTCAGCCGGTCAGCCAGTAGAGCAGGTCAGCCAGTAGAGCAGGTCAGCCGGTAGAGCAGGTCAGCCGGTCAGCCAGTAGAGCAGGTCAGCCGGTCATCTCTGAGATCAGCATTACTTATATCTCCTAACCTTTGCCCCCTGCATGTAATGCTGCAGAACAGCCTACACTGCATATACTGTACATGAGATACTTAACCCTTTCTTTTCGCTCGACTCTAATCTGAATGATTTGCAAATTGGTTTGTAATTAAAGAGATATTTGTAGCAGAATCCCATGTATGTTCTTTTTACCTTTTTAGAAACCGTTTTGTGTAATAAAAGATATGACAGATCTTGCACTTGTGTTTTGGCAGAAGTGTATATGTGACCCTATAAATCTCCCTCACACCCGGGCTTGGCAGCGTGACACTAGTGCAGCGTCCTGGGTAAGAATCACTGAGCTGTTAGCAATAGATACAACGGATAGAAAAGACACTACACATAGGTTTGATTAAAGAGAGTATTTTATTTAAATAATTAATCTCTTTGCTGGGAGGGGCCTGCAGCACATTGCAGAGCGATATAGTAACACGCAGAGCAATGCACTGCAGGCCCCTCCGGCAGCGAAGGGGTGAAGACCAATGCAGGGTGTATAAAGATTTCACTGATAATTCATGCACAAAGGGCAGTTTGTTGCTGTGATCCAGAGGAAGGCGAAACATAACCCCTGCTGTGCAATGGGGAAAAAAATTCCTTCCTGACCCCATTAAATGGCGATCATAGGGTCCCTGGATCACTGCGCAGTGAGATCAGATGGAGCAGCACAGATCAGCGTTGTTATACACAGGGGCACACTCGGTATATAGAGATGCGGGTGATGGGGCCCTTGTGCCCCTGTGTATAACTCACCTGCTCCCCCATCCCCCTGCATATCTATCCCATTCACCCCTTTTCCTCCCGCATACCTCGCAGGGCCGGCCGGCCATTAGGCGGTCACCTAGCGCGCAGAGCTCCTTATTATCTTATTATTTTTAATTTATTTATCTTTTTGTTTTGAAAATTATTTTTATTTTTTTATCCAGTATTTTGGCGCCCTTTTATTTTTATTTTGCGTTGCGCTGGGGTGCGGTCGCACCCCCTGCCGCCTCGATAGCTACGCCACTGTTTATTTTATTATTTTATTTATCTTATTATTTTTTATACAACTGGGGCACAAATTTTAAGTTTTGCCTCGGGCGCATGAAACCCGTGCTCCGGCCCTGCTCCTTGTTCTCTCTCACCCTCTCACGCCCAATATCCCTATCTCCCTCTAGTACCTGCCCCTCCCGCAGCCTTCCTGATCTTATCTGCCTCTCCTGCGGTCAAACCAACTTCTCAGGGCCCCTAGAATACCCCTGTATCTACGCCCTGGCTCCTCTGCTACCTGCTCCTGGCTTCTTCTCCACCTAAAAAAGGTGAAGCAGCAGATCCGTCCACACCTCTTGTATTCTCCTTCGCCATGGCCCACCTCGTCGCCAGACTTAACATCCGCTTCGTCGTCTGCCTCATCGGCCGCCTTGTAGCCCACCTCTTCGCACCACTTGACGCCCGCTTTGTCGTATGCCTCATCGTCCGCCTCGTAGCCCGCCTCGTCGTCTGGTGGCACGAAGGGCTCCACCTTCGTGCGTGTCCTGATCTGCAGGAGACATGAAGTGTTTGTAACCAGGGACAGTGATACTCTGTATCGCAAGAGCTCCTGTGCCACCTATACCCCCTCCCCAATACCACGTTATACCGCCCTCCACAGGGCAAATACCCGTTATACCCACCTCCCCAGGCCCAGTACCCAGTTATACACCCCTCCCCAGGCCCAATACCCTGTTATACACCCCTCCCCAGGCCCAAAACCCTGTTATACACACCTCCCAAGGCCCAGTACCCTGTTATACACCCCTCTCCAGGCCCAGTACCCTGTTATACACCCCTCCCCAGGCCCAGTACCCTGTTATACGCCCCTCCCCAGGCCCAGTACCCTGTTATACGCCCCTTCCCAGGCCCAGTACCCGTTATACCCACCTCACCAGGCCCAGTACCCGTTATACCCACCTCACCAGGCCCAGTACCCATTATATACCCCTCCCCAGAACTCCGTTATACGTCCCTCCCCAGGATCCTTTACACACACACTCCCCAGATGCAGGACCCCCTACGGTGGAGGTGTAATGTCACATAGGTAGTGGAAGGTTTCCCAGAGAAGGTGTCCATGTGTCACAGCTGTTTCATCACCTTGGGTGAGAAGTCTCCCTACTCTCTGCCTTTCCTTTCCCTCTCCTGTCAGTCTGTCTCTCCCCCTTTAATCTTATTTCTCTTTTATTTATCTCTGTCCCTCCTTATTTTTGTTTCTATGTATTTCTCTCCCCCCCCCCATGTAAGGCCTGAGACATAGAGGGTTCAGCCACGCTGAGCCGCGCTCCTGCTCTGCCTCGCCTGCTGAAAATTTCTGTCCTTGCAGGCGAGGCAGTGAGCGCGCTCTGGGTGCGGGTGGAGACGGAGCAGAGGCAGAGCGGAGGCGTGTCAGGAGGCGGAGCGGGAAGCGGGGCTAGTCCCCGCTCCCATTGGATGGGAGCGGTCACGTGACCGCTTCTTCGCTTCCCCGAGCGGCAAATTTGAAACTTGCCTGTCTCGGCAAAGTTTCTGAGCCTCTGCACGCATGAGCACGCATGCGGAGGGGGAAACTATAGCCGCGCTGATGACAGATGCAGGGGGTTTGTGCATCTGCTCAGCGTGGCTCAGCCCACCTCAGCGAGCTTGAACTTACTAATAGGCCCAGGCCTAATAGGGGCACAAACCTCAGATCTAAGTGTGTGGGGTTCTCTGTGTCTGGAGAGACCCCTAAATGTTCTCTCTTTGTTTGGGGAGACCCCTAAATATTCCCCAGTGTAGCTCGTTTCAAAATAACCCAGAAAAGTAGCCTTGAGCCCTCGGTGACCGGGCGCTATGACCAGAGGGACTAGGCTCTCCCTTACCTGTGAGTGTGGACTACGTCCCCCCTGGCCTTCCCCCCCCTCTGGCAGTGATGTGACACAGCCGGGGGAAGGGCCAGGGAGGTTAGAATTAGACAGAGGCGCGGGGTCAGTCTACGCCCTGCCATGGGAGTCCCGCCCACCCTGCCCTTTATTGTGAATACTGGTAAATATGTTGGTTGTACGTGTTTAAAAGAAAAAAAAGAATAAATAAACAATGAAAATGAATAACAGAAATAAAATAAAAGGTGGCTGGGAGTGGTGAGAGGGCGCGGCTCATTTACACGTGCGTTCCTGGGCCCATTCTCGCCAGACAGGCGGGGCCCGGCTAGGGGGGAGTAACGGGCCATTGGATCGGGTACCTTTGGCCTTTACCCAATGAGCGAGCACTCTGGCAGGGGGTTGGCACTAATTAGGTTAATAGAAGTTTTACTAAAAAGCAGCGGCCGCCAGACCTCGTGTTTGTGGTTATTTGTGTATTGGTTATGGTGGGGTTTGGGAAGCCAAGGGAAGGGGGGGAAGGAGAGGGGGTCTCACAGTCTCCGAGGTCAAGTTTCTATTTATCAAAAATACATTGAGTTACCTCTGGTTTCCAGGCATGTCCTGGGGGAGTTATCACAGAGACACAGAAGCGTCGCTGAGTTTGGTGAGTAACTCCCTTAACCTCTCAGCAGTTGAATTCCCCCTTGGCGCTAACACGTTAAAAACAAGCGTTGCTATTTCTTTGCATGAAGTTGCAGGTAATTGGAAGAGTTACACAGTGACGGCTATTTCATCACTCGAAACGGTCTTTTCGGTATTGTTCTCGGTCTTATTTCCGACTTCACATCGGATATCCATATCCATTCTTCGCCTCTGATCTGTATGCAGGACAATGCTTTAAAGCTGCAGTTCAGTCAATATCCTGCATGTGTGTTTTTTTTTAATAAATCAGTTCTGTAGTAAGAAAAAATACTTTTAGCATTTTCTGTTTTTAAAAAAAAACAACTTTGAAAGACCAATTTTCTTGTATTCTATTTTAACAGCCATTTGCTAAGGCACTGCCCCTTCATGTCCTGTCACAAGCCCTGGCACACCCCTTTGTCAGCCCTGCCCTCCCTCTAGCACATGTCAATGCAGGAGTGCTCATGAATATTCATGAGCTTCCACTGAGAGACAGAAGCAGAAGAAAAACAGATCCCTTCACTAATTATGTCACCAAATTTCGCCTATCAATACATGGAGAACGAATTGACCTGCAGCTATACAGTTCTTTAGGTAATTAGAGATTGCACACATGAAACTATTGAAGTACAAAAATAAATAAAATAAAAAAAAGACTAAACTGCAGCTTTAATAGGGCCTCTTTGGACTTGAATATTTTGGTTATTGAGGAGGTGGGGGAACAACTTAGCCACACAAGGAAGGATATACTCAAAGTGGAAATCCTCATTGAACAGTCTAGCCCTGGTACGGACGTTGTACAATCATTGGATAGTCTTAAGACCAAGCTGGAAAAAAATTAAAAGTGATCTTATTCACTTTAAGAAGTTGAAATTCAAAAAAGTTGTTAATGACTATAAAGATGGAAGAGTATACCCGTGGCTGAAGCAAGACCCCAAACAACGCAAGAACCAAAGAGGGAGAGCACCCCAGGGAGTCCAAGGAATCCACACCAGTGACTCTGAAGCCCATTCCTCAACAGAACGTCAGAGAGGCCAAAGTCCGGCCCCTTTTTTAGGCCAATCCAAGGACAAGGAGAAAGGAAAAGGAAAATTAGACGCGGGGGCCAGGGGAAAGGGAAGATCACCCTATCCCCTACGTACAACGGAGCAGAAATGAGTATGGACACCGTGGTTGTTAATCTGTCTGATTACACTCTTAATCAATGTGAAATGTCTGTCTTAGCTAGGGGCCCCTCATATGTACCTACTACATTGTTTAATGATTTTGATTTGGAGGTTGACCTATTTAAATTCGAACGTGTATTAAACCTTAAATCCTTTTTTTCTAACAGGTCTACAGAATCGGTGCATTCCAATATCCAACCAGGGACAGGTAATCCTATGAACAACAAGGGACAGTTAATTTGGCCACTGACCAGCAAGGGACAGATAATTTGGCTTCTTATCAAGGTACCAAAATGTGCAAGCTCAAATCCACTTTTGTCCCGCCATTTAAAAATCAATCAGTCAGCACATATATACGATTGGTTAAGGGGGACATTGCAAGGTACAAAAAAAAAACCATAGGGCTACATACAATATGTCTGTTCAGGAAAAGGAAGCATTAAAAATGTTGACTAATAATAATGAGATTATTATTAAGCGTGCGGACAAGGGGGGTGCCCTAGTAGTGCAGAATTACTCAGATTATAAGGCTGAAACCATCAGACAACTGAGTGACAGTAACTGCTACATTAAATGGGATAGGGACCCTATCTTTAACTATGCGAGAGAAATTAAGGAAATTATCCAAATGGGGGTTAATAACCGGTGGATAACAGAGCCTGAATCTGAGTTTCTAACTATGTTGCATCCTAAATGCCCTATTTTCTATACCTTGCCCAAAATACACAAGAATTTAAACAATCCCCCGGGGCGGCCTATTATAGCTGCTATTAATTCATTAAATCAACCCCTTGCAAAATTTGTAGACACATTTCTACAACCTATAGCACAGACAGCCAACTCATACATCAAAGACACGTTTGATTTTTTTGACAAATTAAAAAACTCACCTGGTGATGGGACTAATCATATTCTGGTTAGTTTAGATGTGTCTAGCCTTTATACAATAATCCCCCATGTTGAAGGTCTTGAGATAATCAAGGCCGCCCTCATTCGCCATTATAGTGATACTGTTCCAATTGAATACATTATGCTCATTTTACATTTCATTCTCTATAAAAATTATTTTAGATTTGAGAGTGATTTCTTCCTGCAGATTAAGGGGACAGCAATGGGCAGTAATATGGCCCCTGCTTACGCCAACATATACATGACACATTTCGAAGAGCAGTACTGCACCGACACATTTTATTCGAGCAAATACCCAGTATGTACCTGGCAGATACCTGGAATGCGCCGCTCCTCACCTCTGACAAGCCCCGTTGTGTTTGCCTTCCCAGCCTGGGTTCATGCCTGGCTGACGGGCGGCTGATCTGTTAAATGATAATGATTAGGATTTAACAGGCTGCAATGCTTCGCGTGTCTACCAGATGGCATAAATTCATGAATTGTAATGCAGTATATATATATATACAGTATACTGTGCAGTATTGCAGCTAGCGGGAATAAAATGCTTCAATCCCTGCCTGCAAAATACCTCAATGCACTCGGGCAGAAAACAGTCACAAACCTCAATACACCCGGGTATACCCGAATTCGTGGGACTAGCCGAGCTCGAATAAAGTGTGTCGCCAGTGTACATCTACAAATCAGACTTTTTAGTGCATATTAAAAGCTATTACAGATATATTGATGATGTTTTTCATCTGGACAGGTACGGAGGATCAGCTGTTATCTTTTTTTGAGTATCTTAATGGTCTCCATTCACCGGTCCTCCTCACTAATACATGGAGTACACAGCAACTCTCTTTTTTAGATGTCCTCATTACACAGACTAATGGGGAGTTACATACTGATCTTTTTTAGAAAGGATACAGACAGAAATGCAATTTTAAGGGCAGATAGCCATCATCCTCCTTCTCTTATTGATGCATTACCTTTTTCACAGAAAGTCCAGGTCTGCAAAATCACGAGCAGGAAGGATCATATTTAACCAGCTATTGGAGAACTACTGTACGTGGTAGATTCCTGGCTAGGGGATATCTTCCTGCGTATATCCTCCTGCTGTGTTAGACCGGGCACTGGATAAAGAGGTAAGTGCTACCAAAAATAAGAAGGAGGACGGGCTTGTATTTACCACTATATACAGTCAAGCTGGTGGTTTTATTAAATCTACCATTCTTAAACACTGGCATATTCTGCAAAATGATGATATATTATGTGAAAGTTGCTGTGTACCACCAATGGTGGCATTCAAAAGAGGGAGAAATCTGGCGGATAGCCTGATACATGCAGATAATGAGGGTAACTACAGAACTCCTCATTTTCTGGAGGGTGGCAGACCGGGTAACTTTAGATGCATGAGCTGCTCGGTCTGTAACAGTCTGACTACCGGTAGTCAATTCAGTCACCCCCAAAGCGGGAGGATCATAAAAATCAAAAATAGAATCACATGTAGATCTGAATATGTAGTGTACGTAATAAAGTGTCCATGTGGTCTTCTTTATGTGGGTAAGACCATAAGAATGTTAAAAACAAGGTTCATTGAACATAAAAGTGTAATTCGAAAAGGTACAGATCCCTCTATTCTTGTGCAACACTGTGTGGAACACAATCATAATGTTGCCTCTTTACGCATCATGGGTATTGAGACAGTAGCACCTAGACAAGGCACTCCAGATAGGGAGACTTTCTTATTGAGACGTGAAGCATTCTGGATACATGCTTTAAATACCAGCAACGGTATGGGTCTTAATGAGCAACAGAATTTAAAATGCTTCCTTAATAGAAGGTAATTTTTTGTCATTCTACAGGCATATTTGATCTTGCACCATCCATGGACTCTGCACTTACCAATTGGGAAGATTATCCTTTTTGTGTGTTTTTTTTCCCTTCTTTTTTTCCCCTCCCTCCCTCCCCCTTCCCCTCCCTCCCTCCCCCTTCCCCTCCCTCCCTCCCCCTTCCCCATCCTCCCTTCCCTCCCTCCCCCTTCCCCATCCTCCCTTCCCCTTCCCCCCCCCCTGGTTGTTCTAAATACTGATGTACTGCATATTCTTATGTGGAATTTCACTGTAACTTTGCAGGATTATACTGATGTCATCAGCAGTACAGTATACAGTCACATGTTTTAATAGTATATTGCTGTATTAGTTTTGTGCACATATGCTTTATTAATATTTTGGTGTGTGGTTTATTTACACTTTCAGGGTGATTTATAGGAGTGTCTCACTCCTCCCTGCTCTGAAACTGATCCCATGGCGACGGATACATCTTTGTCCAGCCCTGTGAGTACAGTCTTGATTGGTGCACTCCCGCCCCCCCCTTACCCCCCCCCTGACTGCCGGGTCACGCTGACGTCATCATGGGGGAGTGTTCAGTCTGGGGAGAGGTGTGGCTGTGGCTGCAGTCCTCCAAGACAGCTCTATGCTGTATTGCCAGGGATTTAGACCTAGACGTCTGACGTCACTAGGGGGCGCCATATGGTAGCTCTGACGTCATCAGGTGGGCGTCAACATCCTGGTTATGTGGCAGAGCGGGGAGGGGTGAGTATCAGGGGGGTGGTATATATTGTGACTGTTTCTTGTGTTTGTAGCCTTCACCTTGACTGCCGAAACGTTGGACTTCATGGCATATTAAACCTCCTTTGAGTAAGACCGTGTGCCTGCTTCTTCTTCTTTGTCCGGCTACAGGAAGGGTCAGGAGACAGGGAGGACAGAGGCAGGAGAACCCCATCTGGCTCCGGCCTTGCCTGTCCCTACGAATACAAACATACAACCCCTCACTGAATAACATAGCCCTAATCCCATGTAATAATCCTGGGTGTAAACAAAATAATGGTTTTATGAATATTGTAATGGTTTATTAGGGACCTAGGAGGTGGCCAGTGGGGCTGTTATGTGTATTTTTGTTTATTGTGGGTAGCGGGGGTGGGTGAACGGGGTATTGGCCCCAAGGATGGGTGTTTAGGCCTACCGGGTGGGGGGGGGGGTAGCGGGAGGGGTTAACCCCTTCATTACCTTAGCGGTATTAACCGCTAAGTTAAAGAAGAGGTTAAGTCATCCCGCAACCCCCTGGCAAGGCCTAAACACCCACCCAGGGCCAAATACCACCTTCACCCACCCCCACTACCCGCAATAAGCCTGGCACGGGTATATAACCCCTTCACTGCCTTGGCGGTAATGAAGTTGCCTGTAAATGCATTTTTTATGCATCGGATTCATGCCGGGGGTCTCTTGTGCTGATATTAATGGATATCAGCTCTGGGACACATGCATTTTATTTTCATCGCAGCTTCACCCCACCTTCTTGCCAACTTTTGTGGCTGGACAATTTGGAGAAGAAACAGCAATTTTAAAGTGGCGATCAGCCGCAATAAGCTGATCAGGGCTTATAGAATTGAGCGTGTTTGAAAAACTGGCGATCAGTGCCGAAAAGTGGCTTATCACCGCGCGTCTGCCGATTTTATTTATTTATTTATTTTCCGGCAAAAAAAAAAACCGGTTATTTTTGCTCTAATCGCCAGCTTCTCTGGGCTTTCTGAATCGCTGTAGGCGATTACTGCATGAGGGCCTTAGGGAGGATGTGTTCCTGTAAAGTACACCTAGTTTGGCATAGGATTTGGATGTCAGGGTATCAATGTGCAACCCAAATGTTAAATGGGAGTTGAACTATATGCCCAGATATTTCAAACCAGTAACAGGGGCTAGGATGGTATTAGAGCTGGTTTTTATCTGAAGCTCTGTCATTGGCAGCTTTAGCAATTTAGCTCTGGTCCCAAATACCATTGTTACAGTCTTGTCAGTGTTTAAAATCAGTTTGTTTTAAGAAATCCAGTTTCAAGTCTCAAAAAATCAGATTGAAGTACGTGTTCAAGGTCAGAGAGGCGAGGGCTGCGTGCATATAGGATAAGATCTAAGGCCTCTCACAATAACCCGTTAGGAATATTAATTCCTCATCTATCCGACATAAGTATAAAATATAGTCTACCAAGACCCCCAATACAGAGTTACCCACCTTATACGGGAGCAGCTGCCAGACGAGTATAGTAAATGTATCTTATTTCTTTTGCCACTGGAGGGCAGCGTTGAGTTGCAAGGAGTGTCGCCCGTAAGGACGACGTGCCAGTTAGACGGAAGGAGAAGCGCACACACTTTTATGTGAAACGGATATATTTGGGGAGGGATCTAGTAGTCTGAGTAAGAAAATTAACCATTTAAATATGCACAGATTTAATCCCACTTTTGGAAATTAGGGATGTTGCCTAAAAGTTTGAGAATGCATAAAGTGCCACCCATGGGCTTTAATGAAGCAGCATTTGCGGACTAAAGGGAACAGCATTCTGTATAAAGGTATTTTGGACTCGATATAAATAATTGATGCCAAAAACTAATATTAAGTAAATTGAGAATGGAAAAATCTTCAGCACAAACGTACAGAATGTGATATTCTGAGAGATCTTACAGATGTTATCAAATCCCACAATGAATATATAGAAAATGTCTGTATAGAACGAGTCAAACAAGAATATGCCAATAAAACGTTTAATTGGGAGATACAGGGGCCACAATTCAGGTCCTTTAGCTGAAAGAAGAGAAGCCGGTCAGCCAGTAGAGCAGGTCAGCCGGTCAGCCAGTAGAGCAGGTCAGCCGGTAGAGCAGGTCAGCCGGTAGAGCAGGTCAGCCGGTCAGCCGGTAGAGCAGGTCAGCCGGTCAGCTCTGAGATCAGCATTACTTATATCCCCTAAACGTTGTCCCCTGCATGTAATGCTGCAGAACAGCCTACACTGCATATACTGTACATGAGATACTTAACCCTTTCTTTTCGCTTGACTCTAATCTGAATGATTTGCTAATTGGTTTGTAATTAGAGAGATATTTGTAGCAGAATCCCATGTATGTTATTTTTACCTTTTTAGATACCGTTTTGTGTAATAAAAGATATGAGTTCAGAGGGGCTTCCTGTTTGCACTAGTGTTTTGGCAGAAGTGTATATGTGACCCTATAAATCTCCCTCACACCCGGGCTTGGCAGCGTGACACTAGTGCAGCGTCCTGGGGAAGAATCACTGAGCTGTTAGCAATAGATACAACGGGTAGAAAAGACACTACACATAGGTTTGATTAAAGAGAGTATTTTATTTAAATAATTAATCTCTTTGCTGGGAGGGGCCTGCAGCACATTGCAGAGCGATATAGTAACACGCAGAGCAATGCACTGCAGGCCCCTCCGGCAGCAAAGGGGTGAAGACCAATGCAGGGTGTATAAAGATCTCACTGATAATTCATGCACAAAGGGCAGTTTGTTGCTGGGATCCAGAGGAAGGCGAAACATAACCCCTGCTGTGCAATGGGGGAAAAAATTCCTTCCTGACCCCATTAAATGGCGATCGGATGGTCCCTGGATCACTGCGCAGTGAGATCAGATGGAGCAGCACAGATCAGAGTTGTTATACACAGGGGCACACTCAGTATATAGAGATGCGGGTGATGGGGCCCTTGTGCCCCTGTGTATAACTCACCTGCTCCCCCATCCCCCTGCATATCTATCCCATTCACCCCTTTTCCTCCCGCATACCTCGCAGGGCCGACCGTCCATTAGGCGGTCGCCTAGCGCGCAGAGCTCCTAGGGGCGCATTAATAATCATTATTATTTTTTCCTCTTATTATTTCATTTATTTATATTTTTTTTAAAATTATTATTCTTTTTTTTATCCAGTATTTTGGCGCCCTTTTATTTTTATTTTGCGTCGCGCTGGGGTGCGGTCGCACCCCCTGCAGCCCCGATAGCTACGCCACTGTTTATTTTATTATTTTATTTATCTTATTATTTTTTATACAACTGGGGCACAAATTTTAAGTTTCGCCTCCGGCACATGAAACCCGTGCTCCGGCCCTGCTCCTTGTTCTCTCACCCTCTCACGCCCAATATCCCTATCTCCCTCTAGTACCTGCCCCTCCCTCAGCCTTCCTGATCTTATCTGCCTCTCCTGTGGTCAAACCAACTTCTCAGGGCCCCTAGAATACCCCTGTATCTACGCCCTGGCTCCTCTGCTACCTGCTCCTGGCTTCTTCTCCGCCTAAAAAAGGTGAAGCAGCAGATCTGTCCGCACCTCTCGTATTCTCCTACCTGCTCCCGGGGTCTTCTCCTCCGCCTAAAAAAGGTGAAGCAGCAGATCCGGCCACACCTGTCGTATGCTCCTTGGTCATCGTACACCACGTCTGCGTCATCGGCCGCCTTGTAGCCCACCTCATTGTTCCACTCTCGTACACTACCGACACGCTTTATTGCGCATCAATTTCCCGGCTTGCTAGTGGCCGCCCCTCGGCATGACGCGCGGTCACGCGTCTTCTGGAGCCTGCGCCCCCTGCACGCGCGTCCAGGGCTCCCCGAGGGATCGCGGGACGGCGGCAGAGATTCCGGGGGACCCGGCGGACCCGGCAGCGGGAGGGAGAGCGCCCCGATCGGAGGGCGCTCTTCCGCTGCTTCGGCGCGCGCCCGGGCTACTGCTGCGGCCAAGAACGGGCAAATGCTCGAATAAACTTGGCCGCAGCAGTATTCTCCTACCTGCTCCCGGGGTCTTCTCCGCCTAAAAAAGGTGAAGCAGCAGATCCGGCCACACCTGTCGTATGCTCCTTGGTCATCGTACACCACGTCTGCGTCATCGGCCGCCTTGTAGCCCACCTCATTGTTCCACTTGACGCCCGCTTTGTCGTATGCCTCGTCGTCCGCCTCGTAGCCCGCCTCGTCGTCTGGTGGCACAAAGGGCACCACCTTCGTGCGTGTCCTGATCTGCAGGAGACATGAAGTGTTTGTAACCAGGGACAGTGATACTCTGTATCGCAAGAGCTCCTGTGACACTTATACCCCATCCCCAATACCACGTTATACCGCCCTCCACAGGGCAAATACCCGTTATACCCACCTCCCCAGGCCCAGTACCCAGTTATACAACCCTCCCAAGGCCCAGTACCCTGTTACACGCCCCTCCCCAGGCCCAGTACTCGTTATACCCACCTCACCAGGCCCAGTACCCGTTATACCCACCTCACCAGGCCCAGTACCCATTATATACCCCACCCCAGAAGGTCATGTTTCTATTTATCAAAAATACATTGAGTTACCTCTGGTTTTCAAGCATGTCCTGGGGGAGTTATCACAGAGACACAGAAACGTCGCTGAGTTTGGGTTAGTAACTCCCTTAACCTCTCAGCAGTTGAATTCCCCATTAGGCGCTTAGCACGTTAAAAACAAGCGTTGCTATTTCTCTGCATGAAGTTGCAGGTAATTGGAAGAGTTACACAGTGACGGCTATTTCATCACTCACCTTCTTCCCCCGAAACGGTCTTTTCTGTCTTATTTCCGGCTTCACATCGGATATCCATATCCATTCTTGGCCTCTGATCTGTATGCAAGGCAATGCTTTAAGACAGGGTTGCACAACCTTTTCCCCCTGCTCCCCCCTCCACCTTCCCCACCTTGTCTCCGACGTTCTGATGTAACGACGTCATGTGATATCACGTTGCTATGGCAATGCCACATGATGTGACGCCACGTTGCTGTCGCCAGAAGCCGCCGGAGACAAGGAAAGGGAACTTACAGAGGCCTTGCGCGCGATCTCCGGCATTTAATTTAAATGCTGTGGGTAAGAGCGAGGGGCCTCTGTAAGCGCCGAGCCCCTCCTCCCAAGAAAATGTCGTGCCCCTCGATTTGCGCACCCCTGCTTTAAGAGATATTCTGGGACCCTCCAACTCCTCCATCGGACCCTTCCTCATATTGACTGACCTTGCAGTGCTCTGCACTGACTTGCACTGACCTGCTATGGTGCCTCTCAAAATACCATGCTAACTCATTCTGAACATACATGTGTCCTTTCTACATGTTACTCAGCTTGTATGGGCCACAGACAGCTTTCCCGGGGTCCAGGACTAGTTTCCACCGGAGATACTCACCCATGGGTCGGCGACTTTGCGAGAACCCACCCCCCCCAACCTGTTTTCTCTTGCACTGCCATAGACAACAACATTTTGGCCTGCTGGTCTTTCTCAGGTAAAGTGGCTAAACCCACTAAATCCAGCAAAGAAAGGCCAGCAGCCGAAACATTGTAGTCTGTGGCACAATAAATTATCTTTTTTTATTCAAATCCGTGTGCCCTTTCCCATCAATCATATTGTATCCATTGGACGAAATGCCGGTCTTCCCTGAGACTAAGGGGCACCGGTAAAAGTATCACTACTTATTGTTTTTTTTTGGTGTGCAGCAAATCCCCATCATTTTTGCGTTCTCTTGCTCTGCCCCAATCTGACACACCACCTTGCTCTCTCACCCCCCTCTTAGACTCCCCCGTCACCCTTTCCTTCCTCAAAGGATGTCCTTTAATCAGATCTTACCCAAATTGTCTCCATCTCCCTTGGAAATGTTCTTTCTTTAAGCTGTGCGGCTCCTCTTGATCCGAACTTTCTTAGCTGACCCCTTTAGGTTTCGGCTCCGAGGGTCTAAAAAATAAGCAACTCCGAAAAGATGTGAAATATGCGCACGGGTCCTAATGGGGCACTGAGGGGTAGACTTAAATACTAGTAAATATAATCTACTGTGCTAACAAATATAATCTATTAACTAACAAATATAACTTATTAAACTAAGAAATATAATTTATTAAACTAACAAATATAACTTATTAAACTAAGAAATATAACTTATTAAACTAAGAAATATAATTTATTAAACTAAGAAATATAACTTATTAAACTAAGAAATATAATTTATTAAACTAAGAAATATAACTTATTAAACTAAGAAATATAACTTATTAAACTTAGAAATATAATCTATTAAACTAAATAAATATCTATTAAACTAAATAAATATCTATTCAACTAAATAAATATAATCTATTTAAAAACAATACAATAAAAAGCTGGAGAAATGATACGTCAACCAAGCCACAGATGTGATGCCAATGAGCGTTGAACTCCTTGCAGATCCACTGTCAGCTGGTTGTGGCAGAAAGTGGTGACATACAGTAGAACAGAGTGGTTGAGCTGTAACCACGGCAGTCAGGTCAGAAATCAACACAATATTTTTTGAAATTTAGAATGAGAATGTTCTGTATGTCACATTCTGGGCTCAGACTCTGAGCCCTGTCACATGTTAGCAGCTTGTGATAATAGAAAGTATCCATATACTGGGATGTGATAAGAAACATGAAGGTCATTTTATAATGGGTCCCATAACCTGCTTTATATGAAGTATCATTTTACACTAATTAGTAGAGATGTTACATTTTGAAAAATAGCACTTCTGGCGGCATTGTTCATTTTCTCTACAAATGATAAATCAAAAAGTTGGATAAAACGTTATATGTGTGTGTGCGCGCGCAATATATATATAGAGGTATCAGTACCGTGTTAGCCGAGCTTCAATAATCAAAAAATAAATAGATGATACCGTTCTGTGGCTAACGAAATGCTTTTATTTGTGCGAGCTTTCGAGATACACTGATATCTTCTTCCGGCGATGTTACAATGAATGAAGCAAGCAAAAGGTATACTTAAAAAATGTGTCTCTTTGAATGTTATCTGTGCTGGTCCTTCCCCCGGTGTGGATGTGTTTTATGCCTAGAGGTGTCAAAAGGTTCCTTAAAGCAAGTGATGAAAGAGTGTGTATGTGTATCAGTGTGAATGAAAATGAATGGAGAGCCCACAGTATATACAGTGCTTTACAAAAGGTGTGTGTGGAGTGGGAGTGGATATAAATGGTGTGGGTGGGTGTGGAAATGTGACAGTTTGTAGCACAACTAAAAGTGTGTGGATACTTTGTGGTCCCTATTGATGTATAGGGATGTAAAAACAGTATTTGTATGTGTAAGAGACAGCTGTGTGTGCATACATATAGCACAGTATGTTAAATTACGCCGCATCAAGGTAAGGGGGGGGGGGCGCGAGCACCAGCAGAGGGAAGGCAGGGGGGCGAGCTGCAAAAGTTTGTGCTCCCCTGGTATAACCAATAAATAATATAGCTGATATAGCAATTTGGTTGTGGCTAGAGAGAGATTATAATGGCAGTGAGAATTAGTGGTCAGAATTAATAACAGTGCAATTACTAAAAAGTAGCTGTAATGAAATAATAATAAACACTATGCCTAAACACAATAAAAGTCCAGAAACCTAGCTCTAATAGCTATGTTATAACTCAATCATAAAAGGATCCAATTCGGGCGTCCTCTGGAGCCCTGGCAGCTCTCTTCAGGGAAACAACCACCTCCTCGATAGATATCTAAACAAAAAAAAGAAGAGAAAGCGCCCGCTCCATGTGTAAATTCGGTTTAACAATTTCATTTCCTGGACAAGAGAAAAATAGCAAACTCACAAACATCCGTTTGGTAAAAGCATTGTGTGAGACAGGCTCGGGCTCCGTGGTAATCCGGAAGTCACTCCGCAGCTCCAGACTTTGGACGATGACCGGGAAACTCGATAGGCTGCGCCCCTCGCAGTGTGGTCCTCCAGCAATCTGTGGTATGTTGTGGTTCCACTGTAAATCCGGTGTCTCGTCTTGGTCGCGTACCAACTTCCCTTCCGGCGTCAGGACGTATAGTGTGGCAATAGCAACGAGAAGAAAGTACTGAGGTGGGGTTGGATCCCCCTCGGTTATTTCTTGTTTTATTAATAAATAATTTACTATATTTTAATCTCTGGTGCGCATTGTGTGCATTTTTGTTCTTGTCTGCACAGTGCTTCAGATGCTGCATCTGAAAAAATACCGGTGGATCGGGATGTGAGGTAGGGAAGTGACGTCCGCGCCGGAACGTTATTGCCACGCCTCCAAATATTCATTGCCACGCCCCCAAATCGCGCCCGCTGCATACCCTGCAAAGCCATAAAAAAGCTCAGGCTTCAGCAAGTGTATTGCAGCGTGTGTGCCTTCCCTCCGTCTGAAATACTATAGACGCAGCCTTATCGACGCTTACTTAATAGGCCCCTGTGTCTCTCTCTCTCTCTGTGTCTCTCTCATTCTCTGTCTCTCTCTCATTCTCTGTCTCTCTCTCTCATCCCTGTATGATAGGTATGTTCCAACTCTATTTTTTGCTCTTCTTTTCCGTTTGAGAGGAGGGAGTCCCTCACCTCTTCAGCCACACACCAGGAACGCTGGATTGCTTTCAGACGCTCGGAGAGGCGGATACAGTCGTGGATTGCAGGCACTGATTTATCTGGTAAGTACCGCAAACATGCTTGAACAAGGGCCGTAGACATTTTATTTGATGGTTTAGATTATCATTGTCTGTGGTTGTTAGTTATTGGTATTAGAGTTTTTTGATGTTGTTACGAATCAAATACACTTTGAAGTAGTAATCCCCTCCGAACTGGGCATTCCTGGCCAATAATGCTCTGGCTGTAAGAGTTGAAGGGCCCAAGCAAAGCCCCCACCTCTATACACACTAACACTGCAGGGGCATCAGAGTGTCTTGTTGTTATGGCAACGGGGGGCGTCACGTGATGTCATTTGTTTAAAAAATTATTTTTTAAGGTGTCCCGGTTTTTAATTTTTTAAATCTGGTCACCCTATCCTCATGGAGTATTTAAGTGAAGTGGATTTATCGCAGCACCTGAAAGAGAAGAGACTACTTAAGATCAGCAGCGCAACGCAAGTGAAAAGGGGGGAGAAGGGAATATAGAGAAAGGAGGGTTAGAGGGGGGTGAGAGAAATTAGAGAGGGGGTTTGGGGAGGGGATATGATAAATATGCATAATATATATATGCATGCGAGTGACGTCATCTGGATGCGACGTGACCAGCGGGTCTGCGATCAGGACAACAGCTAGCGTGACGGCGACGTCTGAGCCCTGAAAGTACACTGTGAAGTCCCCAGATTGGGATCCAGCACGGAGGGAGAGACAAAGTTTCTATCAGCGCTGTTTGTTGGCCGCCCTGTCGTGAGTAGGATTCCCATTTTTACATCACCGGGTGGGATCTCCACAGTTCATGTTCCTCATGTCTATTTAGACAATTGTTTTATCTTTTATAGGTTTTTATTGTTAGTATTAAATAGCACCAGTTTTTTCAGTCAGTCTGTGTTATGTGAGTGTGTGTTTGTAAGTTGTTGTGGTCCTTTTTAGTTTGATTGTGTATACCAGTGTTGCACTATGATTTTTTTCTTTGTTTATTTCCACGTTATGAGACATCAATCAAGAATCATCTGATATTGATTGGGCACTAAGGACTGATCTGATATTTGATCTGTGATCCCCTTAGGTGGTGAATGGTAAATCTAGGCGCCAGTTATTTTGTGTTTTCTATGTGTTTATGTTGACCTGTATCGGTCATAGTTTCTAGGTAGCCTAGACCTTTAATATAGAGGCTTGTTTGTGTAATCACTTTAGTATTTATTTTTACTATATTGTTTTAAGCATTAGCGCTGTAAGCACTTATTTTCTTTATATTATCTAAGAGTTTGGGTTTTTATAGAATGCAAGTTAAAACCAAAGTATTACTTACCATAAAAAAATAATTAAAAAAAAGTATATTATGTTTAAGATGCTCAAGTTAACTCGATGTTTTTATATAGTAGTCACAGGATAAGGACATTTTCTTCAGGATGTAAGACGTACGACGTAAATGGCACATGCTGGAAATGTAGTGACAAGATCGTGCGATGTACAGACAAATGATCTCAGGTACCACAGTGCACCCCGAGCATATACACTATTAGACTCTGCATACCACAATTACCCCATAAGCAGAGTCAACGGCCAAAGATGTACATGGGCTTCAACCCAAGATAAAACCCTTCTTTTTTCTCTTTATTATTTTCATTTTTACCCGTCCACCCATTCCCACTGTTCTAAACCCAGTGAGCGAGGCGACACTAACTTTTTCACTCGCCAAGCTGCGGGAGACCAACAAGACTAACGAGATAAAAACACGAGCCTTATGTAGCCAGGTCCCCCCTGCCTGTCAGCACCCCCCTCACCTTGCTGGCGATCGCGGGTGCCGCCGAGTCCAATGGCGGCCCCGCCAGCCGATCGCAAGGGTGAGGGCGGTCAGGCTCCTGCTCGGGAGTTGCTGGGGACACGTGCGGCCGGTTACCAAGACCGCGATTGCGTTGCAGGGCTCCCGGCGCTCCCGAAGCCGGGTGGCGAGGGCGCCGCCATCTTCTTGTGGTTCGCGCATGCGCAGAGTAGACCTAGGTGCGGTGGCCAGCAGGAGAGCTCGCGCATGCGCAGGGATGAGCCCGCGAAACCCTAGCCTACCAGGGAAGGCTCTAGGCAGGGACTACGAGTCCCATGAGCCTCTGCGCACCCCACGTGATGCCAGGGAGCCAATAGGGCTTAGGATCTCCCTAGAGGGGGAGAATAAATACATTTCGCGCGCGGCAGAACGTCAGTTGGAGCTGGGAGCTAGGAGGGAGCAGGAAGGGTGTAGGGAGCAAGTAAAGCTCCTGCACCAGGTAGGTCCCCCATATCCCAGGTAGGCCCCAACTCACCACCAGGCTAGTGGGTAATTGATAAGGGATGGCCCTAGGTTAGGGACACTGCCCTTAGGTTCGTGAGGTGCCTTATTGTCCGGTCACAGCGGTCAGTGCTGTGAGGGCGGACAAGAGGGCATAGTGTCAGGTTGCAGTGCGTTGCAGCCAGGATTAGGAGAGGTTAGGTAGGAGTGAGTCAGAGGGGACCCGGGTGGGTACGGGAGAGGTAGTGGGGGTGCAGGGGGTCAGGGACCCACCTGCATAGGATAGGCGACCCCATAAGCCCCCAGGAGTTTTCCCCAAAAGCCATTCAAGGTTGCTGTGCTGTAGGGACGGCCTATAGTACAGCGAGTGTCACCGTAGTTCTTAAGAGTCAGTTAGGGACTCAGCGGACGCTGCACATCCGTGCAGCGAGTTGGGCGGAGGTTTTCATTGCGGCTGCAGCAATCATCCGAGTGGGATCGTCCTGGAGGTGGTTCCGGTGTTCTTCGGTCGTCGGATCCTTTGCAAAGCCAGTTGCAGATCCGAGCATGGGAGTGCTCGGCAGGTACTTTAGATCTACAAGTGCACCAACGGGCCCATTAGTTTCCTTAGTGACTGCGCAGTCACCCATATCCTCTCTCTGCAAGAGTGCGGGACATTGGGTGGGGAATTATTGGACACGGGGTAGGATCACCCGGTGTTGGGGGAAGCGTCCGGTGAGACGCCTTGGTTAGTGTCTCCTCTAGAGAGGGACACCTGTTATTCTGTTGATGGTATATGTGTCGTATGTTCTCAAGTAAAAGGTATTGGTTATCATACACACGGTGTGCGAGTATTTGTATGTGTCCTGCGAGGAACAATTCCTGCTCTGCTGGGAACCATCGCAGGTGGAGTCGCTGCACCGAGTACAGGGTTACTCTTAATATAATTGCACCGCACCAAGTACAGGATTACTCTTAATATAATTGCCCCAGGTTCCCCGTAGCGGAAGCTCAGCCCTCCTGTGAGCTTAACAGGTAAAGCACCACACCTGGTTACACTGTATGTTCTCCGCACCCACACTATAACTGCGATTGGGTGGGGGAATACCCGTTACATCTGGAGGCGCTGCTGAGATAAGACCTGGGGTGCCCTGTTCCATTTTTTTTTTGTCAAATTGTCCCACCATGTTTGTGAAGTCCGGACGCAAGGGCTTTGAGGCAAGATTTTAGCCCCCGCCGTGTGGTGGCCGTAGGAGGCCTTCCCGCAAATATATCAGATGTGGAGGTCTGTAATCATACTGTATGCGTAAAATCCCCGGGTGGCCGGAGTGCCACGGCGTAATTGAATGAGTAACCATTATATTGGTATACCCTTAGACACTTGTTTGCTACAATCATAACAAATTTAATACATAGCTGTAGTATTTCAAGGGATAAATGATTTTGGGACACCTATTCCACAAGCATAAAACCTTACATGAAACCCATTTGTATTTATCTGGGCCCAAAAGAGATTTGGGCATCAAACTGGCTGCTAAACTGAGAATGGGTGCCAATATTTACTCATTTGAATAAGTAGCTGCAGTGTTTCCATGGGTTAATCGCTTTGAGTCACCTATTTCACAGTGGTTATGCACAAAGGGAGATCCCCTATGTAACCCCTATCTTGCCTGCCCCCCAAAAAAAGAGTATGGGCATCAATAACAGTTGTTAAATTGGACACAGGTGCCTATTTTTTTTTTTTTTTTTTTAAACAATTTGAATAAGTGATTGTATTTTTCCAAGGGTTAAATGACTTTGGACCACCTACTGTACAGTGGCTATCGAAAGAAGGGGATCCCTTACATAAAACCTGTATTTAGCCGGGCCCAAAAAGGGTATTGGCATCAAAACATGTGCCGAACTGGTCACGTGTATCCGAGTTTCATACAGTAGCTCTAACTACACGTATATTAATATAACTGGTAAGCAATGCACATTTAATACAGAACAGATATGAATGATACTTTTAGTAAGCAAAGAGAGTACGAAGTACTGTAAAAATAATCATTTCTTGAAAGCCTTTTAAACACGTAGGTGAACCATAAATTGATGCAGTATTATGCTTTGACTTTACAGACATATTATAAATTAAAACAGCAAAATACATAAGTTCCTTTTAAAGTTTTCATAAATTCAAATAATTACACATAGGTACCCTGTGTTGATATAAACTGGGGAAAAAACATAACTGCCTGACCCAGTACATTTGTGGATAAACAGTAGAATGTAAAATACTGTACATGGGCAAAAGTGACTTGCTCTTGGAAACCTGCAGATAATTACAGCCATCTGTTCTGATGGCCAAATCATTTTGGAGCCAGGCAAAATTGATGGTGGGCTTTAAATAGAGGACCAATTTCTACACTATAAAGAACCCTTGTGAAATATGTAGGCAAAAGTCATTTCATCCTTGAAATACTACAGCTGCTTCTTGAAATTATTTAAAATTGGCATCTGAGACTAGTTTGCCACCTGTTTTGGTCCCCAAACCTTTTTTGGCTAAATACAAGCTTTATGCAAAGGCTCCAACTCTGTCAATATCTACTGTGATATAGGTGGCCCAAAAGCTTTTATCCCTTCAAATACTGAAACTACGTTATTCAAATTGTACCTGTTTTGATGCACAAATATTGTTTGGGATGGGTTAGTGCAACTAGGTGTGACACAGGAATTCATCTTCTGTTGATAAACACAGTGGGATGTGACCCACATTCATTTAACCTTTAAAATACTGCAACTACTTATTCAAATGGATAAATACTGTTACCCGTACCCAGGGTGGCACCTGTTTTGATGCCCAAATTCCTTTTGGGGCAGACGATATGCAAATGGGTTTTATGTAAGGGACTGGGAAATAGGTGGCTCAAAGTCATTTTAGTTTGCACTGTAACTAGGCATTAAAGTCATAACCTTTTCATTCTCCCATATCTTATGATGTCATATAACACCAAAGATGTATTTATATATGGAAACAACATAATTATTGTTGAACGCCATTTAAAAATAAGCCTGTGTTTGCCGTACCTGCTATTAGTGCATTCACCTTTTTTGTATACTCTGAGGTAGATAAATACTAAAGATGCATCATTTGCATGTTACTTCCCAGAATCCCTGGCTGCAGTGGAAGCACTGTAGGCTAAAAGATAATGGTGAAAATCAGGGTTGCAGACCTGTCTAAGGCTGCGGTCCCAGTGACTGCCACAGCGCACGCCACGGTGTGCACTGTGCGCACAAGCACCGGCCCCCCAGTCACTCAGGGCCGAGTACATGCGTTGGCGCACACTCAGCAGCCGCGCTGTACTGCAGGATTCCACACATTCAAAAAAATTGTGTGTGGAACTTGCGACGGAGCCGTGGCCACGCCCCCGCTGGCGGTTCAGCAAATGAGGGCGAACCAGCTGCGTGAGGTCATAGCCACGCCCCCGCAAAAACCCGACCACGCCTCCTCCCGTCGCATCCTCTCCCTCTCTCCTGAAGACCGCAGATCGCGGTTAGTGCTGTGCACGCGCCGCCACCCCGCCGGGCGCGCGTGTCACAGTGTTGACTGGGACCGCAGCCTGAGACATGTGAATGTGCTCACAAATTATATTTTTATTAACTGCATTACCAAACTTTTGCCATGTATGATGAAAGAGATCTGTAAATAACATTATTTTTATATATTTATTTGCATACATCTACAATCACCTCCACAGGCAGAGACCATCTAAATTACTATATGCACCAGAAAATAATCTTAATATATAAATTCGAAAGGTTAGTGCTAGATGCGGTGAATCTGATTGGTCCGTGGCCACCCCGACTCTCATTGGCCAAGAGGTACGCCCCACTGTGACACACACATAGACACTATGTCCGCCCTCCCATAGTCAGCCTCCCACATGACTTTCATTGGCCAAAAGGTACAGTGACATCACTGACACACACCTACTTCACTCTCATACACTTGCACTGACACCATACACCCAGAGAACCCCTGCGGAGTCCTTGTTAAGTTTACATCTCACACTCTCACCCCTGTCTACACACACACACACACACACACACACACACACACACACACACACACACACACACACACACACACACACACACACACACACACACACACACACACACACACACACACACACAGTCACCCCTATGTACAGAGGCGACCAACTTTATTCTAACTCGGCTAGTTCCGCAAATTTCAGAATATCCCGGTGATGTTCGGTTTTGTATCGTTTTCGCCCGGAGTGTATTGCGTTATTTTCCCGGCTGTGATTTAAGCATTTTATTCCCGCTGGCTGCAATACTGCAATGCCGTGTAAAAACACATGGGGGCGTTTGCGAGCTGTTGTCTTTGAAGCCGTCCCCTATAACCCCTAACATACAGTACATCAATGAAAACCTGTCACATGGTACTAGAGCCAATCAGAGTAGGGATGGAGTTCCCACGCTCTGATTGGCTCTAGTACCATGTGACAGGTTTTCATTGACGTCACATCCTTTCTCCCCCAAGCCTCTGTCACATGGTATACTAGAGCCAATCAGAGTAGGTATGGAGTTCCCACGCTCTGATTGGCTACCGTACTGGGTGCTGAGCTCAAGGACTGACTCCAGAAAGGAGAATAACAGCAGCACTTCCAACAAAGAGGGACAAGTGCCTATCTGGGTGCCCCCTTCACATAACCCCCCTGCACCTCACATCGCCCCCTGCACCTCACATCACCCCCCCTTGCACATCAACCCCCCTTCCCTTGCACATCACCCCCCCCCTTGAACATCAACCCCCCCTTGCACATCAACCCCCCCTTCCCTTGCACATCAACCCCCCCTTCCCTTGCACATCAACCCCCCCTTCCCTTGCACAACACCCTCCCCCTTGCACATCAACCACCCCCCTTGCACATCAACGCCTCCTTCCCTTGCACAACACCCTCCCCCTTGCACATCAACCACCCCCCTTGCACATCAACGCCTCCTTCCCTTGCACATCAACCCCCCTTCCCTTGTACATCAACCCCCCCTCCCTTCCTTGCACATATCCCCCTGCACATAACATCACCTCCTCGCCTCCGATCACGGCGGGACTGGCCGCGCTCGCAAGCAGTGGGCACCGGAAAAGTGCCGCACTTGAGAGCGGGCTCGGCTCCCCCGGGGAGGAAGGGGAGAGCGGGCTTGGCTCGCGGGGGGAGGGAGAGCGGGCTCGGCTCGCGGGGGGAAGAGGGAGAGCGGGCTCGGCTCGCGGGGGCAGATAGAGCGGGCTCGGCTCGCGGGGGCAGGGAGAGGGGGCTCAGGAGGAGGAAAGCAGCCGCCGCCGTGGGCCGTGTGATGTGCAGGCCTGCCCTATATCCATACCTCTCCAATCCCCGCCACTGCTCAGTGTTCAATGGGGGAGGTTGACGTCGGCGGAGTGACGTTGACGTCGGCGGCATGACATTGACGTCGGTGACAGATTAGCCCTGCCTGCCGACACGCCCACAACCCGCCTCCCAAGCGCGCTTGCTATCTCCTCTGCCAGGACAGCAAAAAGCTCCTGGTAGAGCGAGCGGCAGCAAGCAACAGCGAACAGCAGCACAAAAGTGCTTACTATGTCCCAGGCCTCATACATCCAGTAGCGCAAGCACGCTGCCTAGGGGTCACACTCGACTCCTCTCTCACATTCTCCTCTCACATTCAAAACGTATCTAAAACCTGTCGCTTTTTCCTCCACAATATTACAAAGATACGCCCTTTCCTCTGTTGCTCAACTGCTAAAACTCTGACACAGGCCCTTATTTTTCAATCCGGCCAGGGATCTTACCTGATCCGCAGTCCCTCAATGTACTATACTGGAGGGGAGGTGTTCTCTACCTGTCTTCCGATGTCTCCCGTGTGAAACTTGAGAGTCAGATCTGGAAGAAAGCAGTGTAGGTTATTTCGGTGTATGTATATGACAGTTAAGATAAGATAAAACAGAGAGAGAGTGGGTGAGGGTGACAGGGAGAGAGAGGGGGTGAGAGAGAGAGGGGGGAGAGAGAGAGAGAGATGGGGGGAGAGAGAGAGAGGGGGGAGAGAGAGAGGGGGGGGAGAGAGAGAGAGGGGAGAGGGAAGGGGAAGAGACAGAGGGGGGAAGAGAGAGAGGGGGGGAGAGGTGGGGAGAGAGAGAGAGGGGGGAGAGAGAGGGGAGAGGGAAGGGGAAGAGACAGAGGGGGGAAGAGAGAGAGAGGGGGGGAGAGAGAGGGAGGGGGGGAGAGAGGGAGGGAGGGGGGAGAGAGGTGGGGGAGAGAGAGAGGTGGGGGAGAGAGAGAGGTGGGGGAGAGAGAGAGGTGGGGGAGAGAGAGAGGTGGGGGAGAGAGAGAGGTGGGGGAGAGAGAGAGGTGGGGGAGAGAGAGAGAGGTGGGGGAGAGAGAGAGAGGTGGGGGAGAGAGAGAGAGGTGGGGGAGAGAGAGAGAGGTGGGGGAGAGAGAGAGAGGTGGGGGAGAGAGAGAGAGGTGGGGGAGAGAGAGAGAGGTGGGGGAGAGAGAGAGAGGTGGGGGAGAGAGAGAGAGGTGGGGGAGAGAGAGAGAGGTGGGGGAGAGAGAGAGAGGTGGGGGAGAGAGAGAGAGGTGGGGGAGAGAGAGAGAGGTGGGGGAGAGAGAGAGAGGTGGGGGAGAGAGAGAGGTGGGGGAGAGAGAGGTGGGGGAGAGAGAGAGGTGGGGGGAGAGAGAGGTGGGGGAGAGAGAGAGGGGAGAGACGGGGGGAGAGAGAGAGGGGAGAGAGAGACGGGGAGAGAGAGACAGGAAGGAGAGGGTGGAGAGAGAGGGGGGGAGAGAGAGGGGGTGGAGAGAGGGGGGGAAAGAGGGGGAGAGAGAGAGAGTGGGGGGAGGGAGAGAGGGGAGAGAGAGTGGGGGAGAGAGAGAGAGTGGGGGAAAGAGAGAGTATGGGAGTGAGAGGGAGGGGGGGAGAGAGAGGTGGGGGAGAGAGAGAGGTGGGGGAGAGAGAGAGGTGGGGGAGAGAGAGGTGGGGGAGAGAGAGAGGTGGGGGAGAGAGAGAGGTGGGGGGAGAGAGAGAGGGGAGAGAGAGAGGGGAGAGAGAGAGGGGAGAGAGAGAGGTGGGGGGAGAGACGGGGTGAGAGAGAGAGAGAGGGGAGAGGGAAGGGGAAGAGACAGGGGGGAAGAGAGAGAGGGGGGGGAGAGAGAGGGAGGGGGAGAGAGAGAGGTGGGGGAAGAGAGAGGTGGGGGGAGAGAGAGGGGAGAGAGAGAGGTGGGGGGAGAGAGAGAGGGGGAGAGAGACAGGGGGGAGAGGGGGGAGAGAGGGGGGAAAGAGGGGGAAAGAGGGGGAGAGAGAGAGTGGGGGGAGGGAGAGAGGGGGGAGAGAAGGGGGGAGAGAGAGAGGGGGGGAGAGAGAGAGAGTGGGGGAGAGAGAGAGAGTGGGGGAGAGAAAGAGAGAGAGAGAGTGGGGGAAAGAGAGAGTATGGGAGAGAGAGAGAGTGGGGGAGAGAGAGTGAGTGGGAGGAGAGAGAGTGGGGGGGAGAGAAAGAGATCGAATGGGGGAGAGAGAGTGTGGGGGAGAGAGTGGCTGTGTGGCTGTGTGTGTATCAGTTGCTGTGTGTATCATATCAGTGGCTGTGTGTGTGTGTGTGTGTGTGTATTGTGGCTGTGTGTGTGTGTATCAGTGGCTGTGTGTGCCTGTGTGTGTATCAGCCACTGATACACACACACACAGCCACTGATACACACACACACAGCCACTGATACACACACAGCCACTGATACACACACACACAGACACTGATACACACACACACAGACACTGATACACACACACACAGCCACTGATACACACACAGTCACTGACACACACACACACACAGCCACTGACACACACACACAGCCACCGATACACATACACAGCCACCGATACCCACACAGCCACCGATACCCACACAGCCACCGTTACCCACACAGCCACCGATACACACACACAGCCACCGATACACACACAGCCACCGATACACACACACACACAGCCACTGATACACACACAGCCACTGATACACACACATACAGCCACCGATACATACACACACAGCCACTGATACACACACACAGCCACCGATACACACACATACAGCCACCGATACATACACACACAGCCACTGATACACACACAAAGCCACCGATACACACACACACACTCCCCCCAATACAAAAACACACTCTCCCCAATACACACACAAAGTGGAGTACGGTCAGAGTCAGCGACGGATGTGAGTGTACAAGAAAAAACAAAAAATAATAATGCGCCAAATGGGATGTTACTACGAATATGGGCAATAAGCAAGATTGACAATAAAATATATATAAAAATAAAAAACAAAAAACAAAAAAACATGTGACATGAACCAGTCCGGTGCGTATAGGGTATTGCTGAAAAGAATATATATATGAGTGAGACAAACACAACCCAATGAATGGTGCAGCTTCTTTAAAACAGGGAACCCCCAGTCCCTGATATATACGTGGCAACAAAGAAGAAAAAAGTTAGAAGCGCAGTCAGTACGGGGTTGTGGTCAAACTCTATATCTTTATTAATATATCTTGTCCCAGGGATAAACCTCTAGGACAACAACAACATGAGAATTAATACATTGATAATAATAGTAAAAACTGTGCAGATGAAGCTGTTTGTGCAATTGCACTTGATGGGTCTCCAAGGGGTTAAAAACGGGAGTAGCCCGATAGTAAGTCTCAGTCCTGCAATCTGTGCACTGCCCGGGCAGGTTTAGGTAAAATAGGGGGTACCCCAGGGTTGAGACAATGCTCAAAATGCTCACCCTTGATCCACTTTGGTCCGTTGGTGTCCAGTAGTGTTCTTTGGTCCCGAAATCTGCTCCGTAGCAAGCTGCTCAGATGCGCTGGTGCGCACGATAGCAGACAGCCCTCCGGGTGTCCGGGTCTGATGTCACTTCCGGCTGTGACGCACAGACCCTTCCCGGTAGTCTCTGGGCTTCGTCTATCAGCTCTCCTCCTCCTGCTAGTTGCCGATCACCAGGCAAACAGGTTTTGATCAGCTGGAGCCCAGCGTGTGGTGTTAACAGCTCTACTCCACTGCACTGTATGGAAGCAACACCCTATTGCTCCTCCTCCTACGCGTTTCACCAAAAGGCTTCGTCAGGGATATCAATGCACCAGTGCCATATTAATTTATAGCCAAGTTAATTGCAATGGCTCAATTAGTGTGATAATGAACTTCCATATTGGTTCATTAAACCTATTTTCTTAATGGACTGGTGCTATTGATACAAATGACTGGTTCATGTCACAAACAAAGAAAAAAACAATACTTAAACAAAAAACATGATATAAAAAAGATTAATTACAATATAGGATAAATTAAAAATATTTTAAAATTTTTAAAAATGTAATAAAATATGAATTAAAAATACATTCTTTTATGAATTTTTCGGTGTTTGTCATTATTAAACAAATGGATTCATCAATATGTATTATAATAATTTAGCTATACAGTTAAAACACCTTATATAACCCACAGATATATATAATTGAATAACTGACTGACTTGATTACAAAAAAATCAATACATGAAATAGATAATATATTAAACACTCATAAATAGAATTTAAAACATTTAAAATCAGATAAAGAATAGAGATCATTTAAATCTCAATAGATAAATGGTTTATGAGACAGATAACAATTACTGAAAAGCTAAAAGATCCAGTTCTTCATTCAGACCCACTGGACTCATTGTTTGTAATTTGAAAATCCAGTAGGTCTCCTGTTTTCTAAGTTTTAAAAGCCTGTCACCCCTCATGGTTGTATGGCTAATGTGTTCAATACCGACAATGGATTATCCTCCTATATCTTTATTGTGGGCTGTTAAAAAATGACGTGAAACCCCATGTCCAAGGAAGCCTCTTAAGATGTTTCTCCTATGTTCAGTAAAGCGTTCCTTTAAACTTCTCTTGAACAATCATATAAAAACCCCAGTGACTCAGGGAGGAATGTAGCTGCCCCACAAAAATCTAAAAGTAGGGAAATTGAGAAACCCAATCATAACTTCTAACTTTTTTCTTCTTTGTTGCGACGGATGTGAGTGACTGGAGGGGGGCGGGAGAGAGAGGAAAGGCCGACGATCCGAGCAGGCGGCTCCCCACCTCCCCATGCACCTATCTCCCGCACCAAGGGGACCGGGGGCAAAGGGAGTGCAGGGGGGTGGGGGGCAAAGGAAGCACTAGGGGGGGCAAAGGGAGCGCCAGGTGGGGCAAAGGGAGCACCAGGGGGGCAAGGAGGGCAAAGGGAGAGTCAGGGGGGCAAAGGGAGCGTCAGGGGGGCAAGGAGGGCAAAGGGAACACCAGGGGGGCAAAGGGAGAGCCAGGGGGGCAAGGAGGGCAAAGGGAGAGCCAGGGGGGCAAAGGGAGAGTCAGGGGGGCAAGGAGGGCAAAGGGAACACCAGGGGGGCAAAGGGAGAGCCAGGGGGGCAAGGAGGGCAAAGGGAGAGCCAGGGGGGCAAAGGGAGCGTCAGGGGGGCAAGGAGGGCAAAGGGAACACCAGGGGGGCAAAGGGAGAGACAGGGGGGCAAGTGGAGAGCCAGGGGGGGGGGACAAATGGAGTGCCAGGTGGGGCAAAGGGAGCACCAGGGGGGGCAAAGGGAGCGCCAGGAGCACCAGGGAGGGGCAAAGGGAGCACCAGGGGGGCAAGGCGAGCGCCAAGGGGGCAAAGGGAGCACCAAGGGGGCAAAGGGAGCGCCAGGGGTGATACCCACACAGCCACCGATACCCACACAGCCACCGATACACACACACAGCCACCGATACACACACACACAGCCACCGATACACACACAGCCACCGATACACACACACAGCCACCGATACACACACAGCCACCGATACACACACACACAGCCACCGATACACACACACACAGCCACCGATACACACACACACAGCCACCGATACACACACACAGCCACCGATACACACACAGCCACCGATACACACACAGCCACCGATACACACACACACAGCCACCGATACACACACACACAGCCACCGATACACACACACACAGCCACCGATACACACACACACAGCCACCGATACACACACACAGCCACCGATACACACACACAGCCACCGATACACACACAGCCACCGATACACACACAGCCACCGATACACACACACAGCCACCGATACACACACACAGCCACCGATACACACACAGCCACCGATACACACACAGCCACCGATACACACACAGCCACTGCACAGCAAAGGAATAGCCCGCGATCGCAAGTGTAGCCAGGTCCCCTGTCAGGGCTCAGAGCCCCTTCGGGTACTCACAGGGCAGTCAGCCCCCAGGGTGCACAGGGACAGAGTCACATGTCCCAAGGGAGCCAATAGGGCGGCAGCATGTCCCTGCAGGGAGATGGATACATTTCGCGGGCTGGCAGTTGGTGACAGTTGGTGACCGGAGCAGCTAAGGGAAGGAGGTCGGGTGCGGGAGTCAGTGACTCCCTGCACTAGGCCAGCAGCCCCCCAGGCCCCAGATAGCCCTGAGTCACCAGTAGCTGAGTGCTATAGGGACAGGCCCTAGGTTAGGGACCCTGCCCCATTAGCTGTTTGATAGGGACACAGCGGACGCTGCGTTTCCTGCGGAGAGACTTGGGCTCAAGTCTCCGCCATTAAAGAGAGCTGGACTATCTTCAGGGTGGGATCTCCCCTGACGGATCACCACGCGGGTGGATCCTGGATGTCGTGTGGGAGCTCGTCTGATCCTTTGTGAAGCCATTGCAGGCCCGAGCACGGGAGCGCTCGGCAGGTAACCAGTAACAACAAGTGCACCAACAGAGTCCTCACACGGGACTAGTGGCTGCGCAGTCACACACACACCCATATCATTTAAAGGGACACACTGTGTGGGGTCACTGGGTATCACGGGGCGGGATCACCCGGTGGGAGGAGGTTGCGTCCTGCGAGACGCCGTAGTAGTGTCGCCTCTAGAGAGGGACACCTGTTATTATATGCAAGTTCCTTCTATGCCCACAAGTAAAGTTATTGGTTGTAATATATATGCTGTTGTGTGATATATATATATATATATATATATATTGTCCTGCGATCACCCGGTGGGAGGAGGCCCGAGCAAATAATTATTTATTATTTTGTCCGAATTTGGGCTAGTATTACTCAGTCAAATGTATATCTTAGGGAGCTTCAGACAAACCCGACTATCCCTGTCAGGCCCCAAACCGCGCCCCTGCACTCTTTCCTAAATCTGTCTCAGCGTCTCCCCTCCTGAAACCCCTCTCCTGGCTCCTGTCACACCCCGCACCTCACACCCAATCCTCCTCCTCCTCCTCACTTTTACAGCTTTACCCCACTCTGCCCCTCCTCACATCCCAGCCCTAATTTCTTCCTATGCTCCCTCCCGACCCGTGCGTTGTACCCCCTTTGTATGTAAAGCCCTCTCCCGCCTTAACCCTTTCTCACTGGCTGCCCCACACTCTGGGATGACCTTTAAGAGCCACCTTAAGGCACACCGGCTGAGAGAAGCCTATGAGTAGCCGCGCCGTGGCTAATACTATACACACGATACATGAAGCTCGGCGGCCCCCTGCAGACGCACTTACCACAGCGCCCTCCTACTGTCTCTGTACCTTCTTCCTAACAATTAGAGTGTAAGCTCCTCGGAGCAGGGACGCTTCCGCAATGTAACTTTCTGTCTGAAGCGCTTATTCCCATGATCTGTTATTTGTATGTCGCCCCCTGTAAGCAGAACGGGCGACTTATCCTTCTACTACTGGGGTAAGCCCTGGTAAGGGCAGGCGCCAGTAGTGACCATGGGGTTTCCCCCCTCACCAAGCCCCGCCTCTGTGATAGAGGCGGGCCCCTGGCCCTGTGCAGGCCTAGACAGAGAGGAGGTCCTGCTGACATCACAGGGGGCGGGGCTGTGTCTGTTTAGTGGGCTGTCCCGTGGCTGTGTGTGGGAGAGAGGTCTGAGTGCAGCTCGGGGAGAATACTATTTAATAAGAATAGATATGACACGGCCTTCTCCTGCCGGCTCCTCTTAGTTTTATTTCCCCTTCTGTTATCCATATTCTGTATGTCCGGCTACAGGAAGGGTCAGGAGACAGGGGGGACAGAGGCAGGAGAACCCCATCTGGCTCCGGCCTTGCCTGTCCCTACTAATACAAACATACAACCCCATACAACTATTTACCCTATTTCCTCGATTGTAAGACGCACCCTTGATTTAATAAAAAAAAAATCCCACTATATTAAATGTGCAGAATTTTTGTGTTTATTTTTTAACTAGCAGGGTCACATGACACTTCAATAACCAATGGGGAGAGAGAGGCAGACACAGAATGGGGAGCGACAGGCAGAATGGGGGGAGAGAAACTGGAGGGAAGGGGGGGAGGGAATGTGAGGGAAGGGGGGGGGGAATGTGAGGGAAGGGGGGGATGGAATGTGAGGGAAGGGGGGGATGGAATGTGAGGGAAGGGGGGGATGGAATGTGAGGGAAGGGGGGGAGGGAATGTGATGGAAGGGGGGGGTGGAATGTGAGGGAAGGGGGGGGTGGAATGTGAGGGAAGGGGGGGGTGGAATGTGATGGAAGGGGGGGAGGGAAGGGGGGATGGAATGTGATGGAAGGGGGGGAGAGAATGTGAGGGAAGGGGGGGATGGAATGTGAGGGAAGGGGGGGGATGGAATGTGAGGGAAGGGGGGGATGGAATGTGAGGGAAGGGGGGAGGGAAGGGGGGATGGAATGTGAGGGAAGGGGGGGAGAGAATGTGAGGGAAGGGGGGGGGGGTGGAATGTGAGGGAAGGGGGGGATGGAATGTGAGGGAAGGGGGTGGGTGGAATGTGAGGGAAGGGGGGAGGGAATGTGAGGGAAGGGGGGGGGAGGGAATGTGAGGGAAGGGGGGAGAGAATGTGAGGGAAGGGGGGGGAGAGAATGTGAGGGAAGGGGGGGAGAGAATGTGAGGGAAGGGGGGGGAGAGAATGTGAGGGAAGGGGGGGGGGGAGAGAATGGGAGGGATGGGGGGGGAGAGAATGGGGGGAGGGAGAGAATGGGGGGAGGGAGAGAATGGGGGGAGGGAGAGAATGGGGGGGAGGGAGAGAATGGGAGGGAGGGGGGGGGAGAGAATGGGAGGGAAGGGGGGGAGAGAATGGGAGGGAAGGGGGGGAAGGGGGGGGAGAGAATGGGAGGGAAGGGGGGGAGAGAATGGGAGGGAAGGGGGGGGAGAGAATGGGAGGAAGGGGGGGAGAGAATGGGAGGGAAGGGGGGGGAGAGAATGGGAGGGAAGGGGGGGAGAGAACGGGAGGGAGGGGGGGGGGAGGGAAGGGGGGGAGAGAATGGGAGGGAAGGGGGGGAGAGAATGGGAGGAAGGGGGAGGGAGAGAATGGGAAGGAAGGGGGGGAGAGAACGGGAGGGAGGGGGGGGGGAGGGAAGGGGGGGAGAGAATGGGAGGGAAGGGGGGGGAGAATGGGAGGGAAGGGGGAGAGATTGAAGGGATGGGGGAGAGAATGGGGGGGATGGGGGGGATGGGGGAGAGGATGGGGGGGAGGGGGCACACACAGACCAGAGAGAGACAGATATGGCAGGGGCAGTGGCAGTGTGGGGGGGATTTTTCTTAACCCCTTTGCTGTTAGAGCAGCCAGCATCAGATTTCAAAGCAGTGAGAGAGGGAGCATGAGAGAGCAGTAAGAACAGGACGGGCAGGAAGGTGTCCGGGATAAATAAACACACGAGCCATTTACATTTAGTGGCCCTTATTATGATGTTACCAAGTACCTTTTTATTCCTGTACTCATTGCTTTCCTTAAAGTAAAAAGAACATGTTCTAACAATCTCCTATCCTGCTTTTGCTAGCAGAGACACACACACACACACACACACACACACACACACACACACACACACACACACACACACACACACATACAGACACACACACACACACACACACACAGTGACAAACACATACAGAGACACACACAGACAGAGAGACACACACACACACACACACACACACACACACACAGTGACACACACACATACAGACACACACACATACAGACACACACACACACACAGTGACACACACACATACAGACACACACACATACAGACACACACACATACAGACACACACACACACACACACACAGTGACAAACACATACAGAGACACACACAGACAGAGAGACACACACACACACACACACACACACACACACACACAGAGAGACACACACACACACACACACACACACACACACACACAGTGACACACACACACACAGAGAGACACACACACACACACACACACACACACACACACACACACACACAGTGACACACACACACACACACACACAGAGACACAGAGAGAGAGACACACAAACACACACACACACACACACACACAGTGACACACACACACACACACACACACACACACACAGTGACACACACACACACACACACACACACACACACAATGACAAACACATACAGAGACACAGAGAGAGAGACACACAAACACATCCAGAAAGACACAGCTACCTCTGCACCTCCTGCATTTCACACGGGGATTCGGAGGGCGGGGGCTTCTGGGCAATGTTGATGTGCCCTGACAGACCTCTCCGATCCCTCTGCACCTCATGGGGAGGGGAGGGGAGGGGGGGGGAGGGGATGGGGGGAAGGGGAGGGGGAGAGAATGGGAGGGGAGGGGAGGGGGATGATCGCAGCCATGTGATGTTCATGCACACTGTGAATATCCTGGCCGGCATCTGCAGCAGCGCCCCCTAGCGGATTTTTTTTTAAATACATCGATTCTAAAACGCAGACCTATTTCAGCCTGTGAAAATAGGGGAAAAAAGTGCGTCCTAGAATCGAGGAAATACGGTAATAAGAATAGATATGACACGGCCTTCTCCTGCCGGCTCCTCTTAGTTTTATTTCCCCTTCTGTTATCCATATTCTGTATGTCCGGCTACAGGAAGGGTCAGGAGACAGGGGGGACAGAGGCAGGAGAACCCCATCTGGCTCCGGCCTTGCCTGTCCCTACTAATACAAACATACAACCCCTCACTGAATAACATAGCCCTAATCCCATGTGACAAGGAGGGGTAGGACAGGCACTGCTATCCTTCCTCTGCCATATAGGATGGGACCCTCCCCCCCCCCCCCCATGCTGTGACTCCTGTATGGGATGATACACTGGGGGAGATGCTGCAGGAGAGGAGGAAGCAATCAGAGGTCTCTCCCCCTCCCCCTGGGTATCACTGCAGCTTTCTGCCTGTCTGGGAGTCACAGCTCGCAACTATCGTCTGTGCAAGTCTGTATAGTAAAGATGGAGAGATGAGCACGTGCCTGGATAATAGTTATTGTGCCCATTACTGTGCTGTATGTGTTTGGTGGGGTGGGGGGAGCTGTATTCATGTAAATGTAGGCCATGTTTTTGTTTTTTTAAATACAGGATTGGTACAGCAGGCCAGCGGGGACCCACGGGGACAACC